>NW_010330746.1:0-34669 GCF_000700745.2 Antrostomus carolinensis
ATTAGAAGGAGTGTGGTTAGTAGGTCGAGAGTTGTTCTCCTCCCCCTCTACTCTGCCCAGGTGAGGCCGCATCTGGAATATTGTGTCCAGTTCTGGGCCCCACAGTTCAAGAAGGACAGGTAACTGCTTGAGAGAGGCCAGCGCAGAGCCACCAAGATGATTAAGGGGGTGGAGCATCTCCCTTATGAGGAAAGGCTGAGGGAGCTGGGTCTCTTTAGCTTGGAGAAGAGGAGACTGAGGGGAGACCTCATTAATGTTTACAAATATGTTAAGGGCGAATGTCATGAGGATGGAGCAAGGTTCTTCTCAGTGATGCCCAATGGTAGGACAAGGGGTAATGGGTGTAAGCTGGAACACAGGAGTTTCCACTTAAACTTGAGAAGAAACTTCTTTACGGGGAGGGTGACAGAGCACTGGAACAGGCTGCCCAGGGAGGTTGTGGAGTCTCCTTCTCTGAAGACATTCAAAACCCACCTGGACGTCTTTCTATGTGATGTCATTTAGGTGTTCCTGCTCTGGCAGGGGGATTGGACTAGATGATCTTTTGAGGTCCCTTCCAATCCCCAACATTCTGTGATTCTGTGATTCTGAAAAGGGGCAGGAAGGAGGGATACTGAAACATAGGTGCAGAAAATAAAGCATTTTGTGTATATTTGCTAATTGTTTTTTAAAAAAGCAGGCAAAGGGACCAGTTTTACTGCAAGGTCCTGGACCAACTGCGGTCTCGTCATACTGTATCATAAAAGGAAAGGGAATAGTGGTCAAGAACAAAGCTGAAAGAGCGGAGCAGAAACAATTATTGCAGATACATTAGAAGTCCACTGAAAGGGCTGACAGACCAGCATTTGATTTTGAAGGCAGATGAAGAAAAAGCAGTGCCAGGTTGGCACTGCAGTGGTTCTGCACTGATTAAGTACTTAGTGAAGGGTTAAGTACTTAAAGCTCCCTGAGAATTTCACTCTGGGTTAAGTGCACTCAGCATGGGGCTCAGCGAGGCTTACACAGCAAAAAAAAACAGTTATAGAGGCTATGATCATTCACTTTCAGATTGTACTCTGCAAACTTGTTAATATATTGCAAAAAATATTAATTTTATCAACAAACTGTAAAAATAAGTAGATTTATTAACATGTGTTCCTTGTATCTTTCTATGTT
This sequence comes from Antrostomus carolinensis, assembly GCF_000700745.2. NCBI lineage: Eukaryota > Metazoa > Chordata > Aves > Caprimulgiformes > Caprimulgidae > Antrostomus > Antrostomus carolinensis. The sequence goes on from NW_010330746.1 coordinate 1,156, forward strand.
CATAATCTGCAATTTGACATTCAAATGAAGATTATTTCTCTAGGAAGATATGAAGACTAAGAATGAACATTTGGGCCATGGAATATTTTATTTTGTTTTCAAAGTACTTCTCGGTAGCCAAAAATACAGCTACAGAAAGCATTTTTAAACCACGATTTTTGAACCCTTTACAGATTATCAATAGCCATGTCAGGGCTAAGTTTTTTTATTAAAATATTTAGTTTTATTTTTCCTTCTGAGTGAAGTGTAGCATTTTTTCATTGTCATCTGTCCACTGAATACATATCTCTCATTACAGCCACACTCCCACACTAGAATACATAAAATGCCTTTGTTAAACAAGGTCTATCTCATTTAATATCAAAACCAAATAATGTTATATTTGTTTCATATTCATCAACTATCTTTAGATGTAATATCTTTGCCACAATGCACCTTGTGTTCTAATTATTATTTATAGTCAGAAGAATTTACTAAGTAGCCTTGAAGTCAAATCTCTCAATTTGACTGATTAATTAAACCAACAATGACCAAGGCCAGAAAAAATGTTGTTACTATAATGCAGATACTTTCATACTTTGGTCATTATGTATAGCTGTGTTGGGTTCACTTGGCAAGGCTTTTGATTAATTTTTATGTCTTAACTATTGGTTTCACAAACCTAGTATTTATTCCTTCTTCCATGTCAGTAATAAAGCCATGATATTCCTCTTTAATAAAATTAATGACTTTGAAGACAAAAGAAGTGCAGTAGACCCACTTTATCTAGATTTCAGTGAAGTGGTTGATATGCTTCACTCACATGACACAGTTCAACAGCAGGGAATGGACTTTAATAAAAAGAATTGTAGAACAGATAAAGAACCAACCAAATTAAAAGCAAGAAGTACTTCTTCAGGGAGATCTATTATTTTGTAGTGAGATTACTAATGTAGTTCTCCGAGGTCTGTTTATGGAACTGATTTTCTGTAATATTTTCGTTAACAAGTTAGAAGAAAAAGTAGGCAAGAGATAGTGAGATTTGCATATAACCACACACAGAAACACGTCATTCGCACAGAGAAATATAGGGCTATCATAAAGGGAGAACTGGATTATCTTCAGGGAAAAAGTAATAGAAACACAATTTTGTAGTTGAAAGTGTAAAGAGATGCAATTAGGGACTTAAGGTATTTTTGATATCTTATAAAAAAGAGGATTAATCAGTGGGAAAATAGTGGCTGAAGGGAAGGCAGCAGATGTAGTTTTTCTGGATTTTAGTAAGGATTTTGATACTGGCCCTCACAGCATCCTTCTGGACAAGTTGTCCAATTGTGGGATGAACAGGTTTATGGTGCTTTGGGTGAAGAACTGGTTGAATGTCAGGGAACAGAGAGTTGTAGTGAATGGGGATGCATCTGGCTAGTGAACAGTCACCAGCAGTGTTCCTCAGGGTTCAGTTCGAAGGCCAGTTCTGTTCAATATATTTATCAGCAATCTGGATGCAAGAGTTGAATGCAGCTTTAGCAAGTTTGTTGATGATACCAAACCAGGAGGTGCTGTTGACTCTCTTGAGGGGCAAGATGTCTTGCAGAGGGATCTAGGTAGGCTGAAGCATTGGGCAATGATTAATGGGATGACATTTAACAAGTTGGATTATTGGTTTATGCACTTAGGAAGGGGTAAAGTCAGGCACAAGTACAAATTGAGAGAGGAGCGACTGGAGAACAGCCCTGCAGAAAGAGATCTAGGGGGTGTTGGTTGACTACAGGTTCAATGAGTCAGTAGTGTGCCCTGGCAGCTGAGGGAAAACTGCATCCTGGAGTGCATTAAGCTCAGTATAACCAGCCACTCAAAAGAGGTCAATTATCCTGCTGTATTCAGCTTTGATGCGGCTTTACCTTGAACACTGTGTGCATTTCTAGTCCCCACAACTTAAGAAAAGTATGAAGGTCCTTGAATGAATACAGAGGAGGGCAACAAATGTGGTGAAATGGTTGGAAGGCATGTCCCATAAGGAGTGTCTAAGGACTTTGGGCTGGTCTAGTTTGGAGAAAAGGAGGCTGAGGGACAGCATCATTGCTCTCTACAGCTTCCTGAGAAGAGGAGGTGCTGATCTCTTGTCCTTGGAATGCAGGGACAGGACACGTTAGAATGGTTCAAAGTTTTGCCAGGGGAGGTTTAGACTGGACATTAGGAAGCACTTCTTTACCAAGAGTGCGGTCAAACACTGAAATAGGCTTGCTAGAGAGGTGGATGATGCCCCAAGCCTGTCAGTGTTTAAGAGGCATTTGGACAATGCCCTTAATAACAAGCTTTGACTTTTGGTCAACCCTGGATTGGTCAGGTGGTTGGACTAGATGATAGTTTTAGGTCCCTTCCAACTGAACTACTCTATGCTATGCTATGTTGTGCTATGTTGTGCTATGTTGTGCTATGTTGTGCTATGTTGTGCTATGTTGTGCTATGTTGTGCTATTCTATTCTATTCTATTCTATTCTATTCTATTCTATTCTATTCTATTCTATTCTATTCTATTCAATAATAATGAAAGAGATGTGTCTGTGAGCCACCACTGTGATGCTGCTGACTAAAGATCTAGTATGTATTATGGTAGAAATGGGGAGGCATTTTTGCAAACATTCTTGTGAAGCTTTTGGAAGCATTCATATAACCTACCTTTAACTAACAGATGTTGATACTTCTTATATGTGAGTCATTCCCTGAGAATATTTTATCTCACCTAATGAGTGCCAACTGAATGTATTATTGAAAAAAAAAAACAAAAACAAACTAACAACAAACTATAGGGTTTTATTTACTGAAAAATAGTTGATTAAAATATAATTCAAGAAATTTGGACATAAACAGATTCATTAAAAAAAAGATTTTTTTGAAAATTCTGTAAGACAGAAGAGGTTACAGGGACCATATTTTATGTGTATCCAGCTAGATATTTTGGCATTTCTAAAGAATCTGTAGGTTTTGTACATGGAGTACTTCATCAGAATAGCAGTGTTACTGTATAATATCAGAACATAAAAAATATATACACATTTTCTCGAGACATATCTACATGAAGAATGGATGTAAAGATGGAACCAGGCTCTTTTCGGTGGTGTCCAGTGACAGGACAAGGGGCAATGGGCATAAAATGAAACACAGAAGGGTCCATCTGAACATCAGGAAACCCTTTTTTACTGAGAGGGTGACTGTGCACTGCAAGAGGTTTCCCAGGGAGGATGTGGAGTTTCCACCTTTGGAGATATTCAGAAACCATATGGACAAGATCCTGGGCAAGTGGCTCTAGGTGGGAAATTGGCTAAAAGTTTGCACTCAGGGAGTGGTCATCAAGGGTTACTACTCAAGCTGGCAGCCTGTCACAAGTGTTGTTGCCCAGGGATCAACACCAGGCCCCATACTGTTCAACATCTTCATAAATGATCTGGATGATGGGATTGAAAACACTCTCACAACATTTTCTGATGACAGTAAACTGGGTGATGAGGTGGACATGTCAGATGGGAGAGCTACCTTAACAGAGAGATCTGGACAGCTTGGAAGAGTGGGCTAGCAAGAAAAGTAAGAAGTTTAACAAAGACAAGTATAAAGTCCTGCACTTAAGATGAAATAACAAAAGAGCCCAGAAAAGGCTAGAATCTGTGTGTCTGGGAATAGCCTTGCTGAAAATAGCTTTGGGGTCCTGGTAAACAACAAGCTGAACATGAGTCAGTAGCATGCCACTGCAGTAACAAAGGCAAATTGAACCCTGGGATGCATCCGCAGGGGCATTATTAACACAGATAGAGAAATGATCATTGCATTCTACTCAGTTCTTGTGAGGCCTCACCTGGAGTACTATGTCCAGTTCTGGTCCCTATAATTCAAGAAAGATGCAGACAGAATGGAGTGAGTCCAAGGGAGAGCCATGAAGATGATCAAAGGGCTGGAGAACCTGGTTTATGAGGAATAACTTGAAGGAGTTAGGTCTTTTCTCCCTGGAGAAGAGAACACCTGGGTGGACCACCTCACAGGATTCTAGTATTTAAAGGGTGGCTACAAAGAGGATGGAAGCTTTCTCTTCATAAGGAGTCACACAGAGAAGATAAGGCTCAATGGGTAAAAGTTGCCCCAGGAGGGGTTTCATCTCTGTATAATAAAGAAGTTTTTCTTCCCAGAGACATCGTAGAGTCTCCATGGCTGGAGATTTTCAAGATCCAATTGGACAGGGTGCTAGATAATCTCATTTAGGTTCTGTTTTCCACAAAAGGTTGCATCAGATGATCTTTTGAGATCCCTTCCAACCTGGAGTATGCGATGACTCTGTGATTGTTAAATTATCATGCAAGAATAACGATTGAATTTTATTAATCAATAAGTACTTATACATTAGTTTTCTTGTGTAGAGAGTGAATATAAATTCATTGAAATAAATGAAAATACTCAATTGATTATGGAAGCTTTATAGGCTCTGTACTGTAAACCAAGACATTTAGGGTTGCTTCTGTTTGATATATATTCACAATCTAAAATTGAGATATCTAGATTAATCTAGTCTATAAGAGGTCATTGACACAAAGGTAACAGTGTTTGATTCATCAGACTACCTTTAGACAGCTTTCACAGAGTGAGAAGTGATGCCCTCTTTGAGGTGTGTCTTCTTGTCTCTTTATTTGAATTGTTTCAGAGCTAGCCTAGATGATGAACAAACTAAGTGTATGACATTTAGAAAGCAAAAGAGTGGTTGAATCTTGCCTCTTGTTTGGAAAACTCAAGAGTTATGACTCACTTTGCTGTGGGAAATGAACAATGCCTGCAAAATATGCTTTAGAATGGAAAGCCTTGTCCACTGAAGATCACAAGAATCAAGTGCATTATCACATCAGTAATAAGGGATTATGTCTATTAAGTGCATATTTACTCTTTGCAATTCAAATATTAAAATTTTACTTTATACAGTCCCCTGCCTGATCCCTTTGCCTCTCTGTATCTCACTTTCCTAGCCTATCCATCTACTGTGTCCCAGCCTGACTCTAGCAGTTATTTACAGTCAGAAAAAAAAAAAAAAAAAATAAAAAAAATCTCAATTTAGTCACATCCACCTCACAAGTTTTCTCCTGTCATCCATGCATTTAAACCAGGATGTCTGCTAACACAACAGAAATAGTTCTTAATTAGTGTCTGATTCAGTCTAAACAGTATCTCCATTAAAATAACAAGAGAGTACATATTCAATTTGGAGGGTGTATCAGCTCCTGTGCTGCTGTTTTAGTATACCAGCTGCTTTACACAGTTAACTCTTTAAGAAGTCAACAAATTATATACTTAAGTCCCCAAATGATATATTTATGTAGGACTCTTGTCAGCTTATATTAGATATTTAATATTTTTAATATTATCTTTAGAAGATGATATGTCTATTCATTTATATAAACCATGTAACCCATTGTAATCTTGCTCAAATAAAGGTAGAGGGAAAAAACAAATAAACAAACAAACAAAAAAACCCCCCAACTCTGTCACTTCAATGGCCTCATTATCCTCTTATAACCACAGAATAAAACCAAAACCAAAACCAAAGTTAGACATTCAGACATCTGTCAGAAATAAAACACAGCAGAGAGGAAACAGTCCAGGAGGTTCCTGGAGTGTGTGGAAGGTAACTTCCTGTAAATGTTTCCCTGATCATGAAATGATAGAGTTCTCAGTTCTTAGTGAAATAAGGAGGGTGGTCAGCAAAACCACTAACCTGGACTTCTGGAGGGCAGATTTTGGCCTATTCTGCACACTGGTTGAGACAGTCCCTTGGGAGACAGCCTTAAAGGACAAAGGAGTCCAGGAAGCCTGGGCATTACTCAAGAAGGAATTCTTAAAGACACAGGAGCAAGTTGTCCCCATGTGCTGTAAGGCAAGCCAGAAATGTAGAAGACTGGCCTGGCTGAACAGGGAGGTTTGGCTGCAACTCAGGGAAAAAAGGGGAGTTTATGGCCTTTGGAAGATGGGGCAGGCCACACAGGATGACTACAAAGATGTTTTGAAGTTATGCAGGGAGAAAATTAGAAAGTCCAGAGCCCAACTAGGAATTAATCTGGATTCTGCTGTAAAAGACAACAAGAAATCTTTCTATAAATACATTGTCAGCAAAAGAAAGGCTGGGGAGAGCCTCCATCCTCTACCTGAAGCAGGAGGAAACATGGTGACTAAGGATGAGGAAAAGGCTGAGGTGCTTAATGCTGCCTTTCCCTCAGTCTTTAGTGCTAGGACCAGTTGTATTCTGGGATTCCAACTCCCTGAGCTAAAAGACAGAGACCAGGAGTAGAACGATCCCTCCACAATCCAGGGAGAGACGGTCAGTAACCTGCTGCACCACATAAATGTGCATAAGTCTATGTGACCAGATGGAATCCACCCAAGAGTTCTGAGAGAGCTGGCAGAGGTGCTCACCAAGCCATTTTTCATAAATTTTCAGCAGTCCTGGCTGACCAGGGGAGGTCCCAACAGATTGGAAGTTAGCCAAAGTGATGCCCATCTAGAAGAAGGGCCGGAAGGACGATCTGGGAAACCGCCTATCAGGCCTGTTTGACTTTGAAGCCAAGGAAGCTGATGGAGCAGACCATCCTGAGTACCATCATGCAGTACATGCAGGACAACCAAATGATCAGGCCCAGTCAACATGGGTTTATGAAAGGCAGATCCTCCTTGATTAACCTGATCTTTTTCTACAGCATGGTCACCTGCTTAGTGGATGTTGTCTATCTGAACTTTAGTAAAGCCTTTGACACCATTTCCTACAACATTCTCCTGGAGAAAATGGCTGCTCATGGCTTAGATGAGCATATACTTTGCTGGGTAAAAAACTGTCTGGATGGCCATGCCCAGAGTGGTGGTAGAGTAAAATTCAGTTGTTGGCCGGTGATGAGTGCTGTTCCCCAGGGTTCAGTACTGGGACCAGTCCTATTTAACATCTTTATCAATGATCTGGATGAGAGGATCGAGTGCACCTCAGTAAGTTTGCAGACAACACCAAGCTGGGTGAAAGTGTTGATCTGATTGAAGGTAGGGAAGCTCTGCAGAGGGATCTACACAGACTAGACTGATGGGTCAAGACCAATTGCCTGAGTTTCGATAAGGCCAAATGCAGGGTTTTGAGCTTTGGCCACAACCCCTGGCAGCGCTACAGGCTTGGGGAGGAGTGGCTGGAGAACTGCTCAGCAGAGAGGGATCTGGGGGTGTTGATTGATAGCTGGCTGAACATGAGTCAGCAGTGTGCCCAGGTGGCCAAGAAGGACAATAACATCCTGGCCTGTGTCAGGAATAGTGTGGCCAGTAGCACCAGGGATGTTATCTCATCCATGTACTTGGCACTGGTGAGGCCACACCTTGGATAGTGTGTTCAGTTTTAGGCACCTCACTACAAGAAGGACATAGAGGAGCTTGAGGTGGTCCAGAGAAGGGCAACGAAGCTGGGGAAGGGTCTAGAGCACATGTCTTATTAGGAGTGGCTGAGAGAACTGGGGTTTTTTAGCCTGGAGAAAAGGAGGCTCAGGGGAGACCTTATTGTTCTCTATAATAACCTGAAAGGAGGGCATAGAGAGGTGGGGGCTGGTCTATTCAACCAAGTAACAAGTGATAGGACAAGAAGAAACGGCCTCAAGTTGCACAGAGGTAAGCTCAGATCGGATACAAGGAAAAATTTCTGTACTGAAGGGGTTATCAGTCATTGGGATAGGCTGCCCAGGGCAACTGTGGAGTCCCTATCCCTGGAGGTATTTAAGAATCGTCTAGATAAAGTGCTTAGGGATGTGGTTTAGTCAGGGATCATTTAGTCAGTGTTAGTTTAATGATTGGACTTGATGATCTTAAAGGTGTTTTCTAATCTAGGAAATTCTGTGATTCTGTGATTCTGTTAGATGAATGATAACTCACGCAAAATGAAAATACAACTAGCCACTGATGTTTAACTTTTACTATGATCAAAGGTTATATGTAATGCATACTAGATGTCTCTTTCTTTATGTTTCTTGCAAGTTTTCTCTTTTTTACTCTTCTGATTCTCTCTCCCACGCCACCAGGGGAGACTGAATGAGCTTAGTTGCCAATCAGGGTTAAAATATGGCATGAATAAGTGCTGAACCTGTATGAAATTAAAAGTTTACTTCCTCTTTGTTAACAGAAAAGGGACAAAAGTCTGGAGGAAAGACCCAATAAATTAAATTATCTCTTCTTGACCATGGTACTGTAGAGAAAGACTTGCATGCATAAAATGTTCACTGTTTTCCTGGTAAGTGTGTGCAGGTTAAGGTGATTTTGACTTAACAATGAAAATACAAACACGAAACAGTTACGTCATTAGATTTTGCCTCTCACTAAAGCCACAGGGAAAGATTAGATTTAACAGTGAATAAATCAACCATCTTTTCTGCTTAATGTTACTCTATCATAACTACTATCATATATTTCTGGATTAACATGGAGAAGCAGAGACCATTTTCAATGAGACAAAATTCTGGAAGTTCTGTCGCCAATAAAGAATAGAGTTCAGAGGAGATAACATGACATAAAATATCATCATATTGCAGTACAGTGTCCTAATGTGATCTTTACTGATGCAAAAAGTTGATGATGTCTCAAAAGAGGACTCCATGATAAACTCCATGGGTCTTTCAACAGAATAAAGTTCCTGCAATTTTTTTGTTTTACACTTTTTTACAAAATCATGCAACTAAACTATTAAGTGACCAATAATTGTACATATTTAAAAATAATGTAAGAATTCTAGTACGATAATTTTCTTTCTCAATAAGAAATGGTTGCCATTAACAGATGTTTTAATCACTGTGTCATTTTGAAAATATTACTGGTTTTCATTTACTTTTTTTTTTCATAAGCTATTCTTAGTTCAATTTAGAGAGGGGAGAAATGGAAAAAAAAAGTGCACTTAAGTGAAAAAGAAAAAAAAGATGAAGCGAACTTTCTAAACAAATAGATAATAACTACTAGTATGAAAAAAATCTGACTAGAAAATTGTTACTTTGAAAATCTGTAAAAATCTTCAGTTTACATAGATTTAACATCTTTTAATATTTTTAAGAAAATCTTAATTTTTAATTGAGAAGCAATATATGTGGAAGATTCAGATATTCTTAATCATTAACCATTCTATGATTCTATGATTAATAAAATATCTTGAAGATATATCAATTAGAATTTCCACTTTCCACATTCTTTATACTTCTAAATCTCACAGGCTGAAGACTTGTGTTTTATTTTATGGACTGATGAAGTTATGTGAGTTTTCCTTCTAGTTTTACATAAAAGCAGTGAGATCAAGCTGTGTTTTGGGGTTTTTTTTACTCTTACTTAGCAATTTAAATCCACTCTCTCAGATATGCTATTCTACATAGTTATTCATATAGTTTGTTAAAAGATGGTATTCTACCGTCTACTAGTGGCAGAACTACTAGTACTGTGTAAGATTCAAAATACTACTAGTGCCAGTACTAGTATTTTGAATCTTATTTTGATTGTGGAATATAATAAATTTAATTTGGATGGAAAGGTTTTAAACACTGCTTTTAATTGTGCAGATTTTTTTAGAACTTTAAAGGAAGGCAAATATACCTTCATGTGGTCAAATATGGCTGTTCTTTTTAGTCTAATTTCAGGAATATAATCACTGTGACTAGGACATTAACAGTTGCAAAATATTGTAAAAGACAAAATACCACAGCCAGCAAGGGTGACCTCACAAGGCACAGTCCCCAACATTTATCTTGCCATTCAAATCAAAGAAGTGAGATTGCAGAAGAGTGATACATTTATTATGTAATCTGTAAGTGAACCAGAGGGTCACAAGAGGATTTATCTGGTGAGAGAAGAATGATGGAACAACATACAACCATGAAAGTTGTTACCTTTTCTACAGGGTAAAAGTTATACTTTTTCCATAAATAACATTTTTTTTTGCCATTGTACTTTCTCTCAAAATATCTCTTTACAACTTTTAAAAAAGAAAAAACTATCCACTGTAACAGTACATGAAAAAAATATGTCATGTTAACATCCTAAAATTAAAGTTACTCTCTGAAATCAGTTTTAAATCCTAGGTATTACTTTCCTATTTGGATGGAGAAATTACCTTGTATTTTTTTCTCATCTTAAGATTGTCTGTCTAAACATTTTATATTGCTTTCTCTGTAATTGTTTTTAAAGTGTTCTCGCTCCACAGTTTAACACAACCAAACTTGCAGGTAGTATAGAGATATAAACCAACTGAAAACATATTTTGACTTTGAATGTTAACCTTCTTAAGAAAAACCCTTCTGGGAAAAGTTCTGATTCCCTTCAGCTAAATTTTAGGAGGGAGTTTTTATGAATTTATCATCAATTTCACTCCATTATATTTATTTTAAGTAAGGTACAATAATTTCTACTTATAGAACATGTTACGAAAACACTTTAGGCAAAGATTATGATTCTTCATTTTCCTTTCTTTTCTGGAACATAATAAAAGACAGTGTTTGCTGACTTGTGAGAAGCATTTCCACATTCCTTGTTTTAACTGCTCATGAGCATGAATCTTAACTGTGTAGTAAATTAGCTTTCATCACTCTATATTGGTCAAGATTCCTGATTTTAAGAATACCAGTTTTATGAAGTATTTGTACCTTCTTCAAAGAAAACTTTCAGTTCTTTCTCTCAAGTCGAGATGTAATTATAGTCTTCTTAGTAGGGAGAAACTACAAATCATATTAACTAAAGGCTAACACAATTCCAATAGAAAAATATTTTTAACTTCTACTTACTTATCTCAGTGATAGCTACTGCCTGCCAGACTGACTTCCACCTTGTTTATATTGATCCTCAGCCAATTTTCTCATTAGAAAACAAAAAGGCTGCAGAATTTCATTCTTGATGGATTTAAGATAAAAAGCTACATTTCACTACACGGAGAACAAGTGAAAATTCTGTAGCAGTTAGAAAAATGTACCTTCTGATTACTTTGCAATAATCTAATAAATGTATTCCAAATTATTTCCACCTTGCAGAAAAAATCCTTTTCACCTGTTAGAAAAATTTGGTTTTCTGCTCATTTTTTAAGAAATAATTATAAAAATAGAGGTGAAACAAAGGAGAAAAATATTTTTTTATCTTCTTACTTACTGTTAACATTCTATCAATCCAATAATCTAGAAAAAAAAGGAAGAAATTATTTCTGATAATTCCTGAAGCTAAAATTTATTTGTTTTTCAAAATGAAAACAATAGTGAGGGGAGTGAAAGAGAGAAAAAGTCAGAAAAGTCTGGAAATGCTTATCATCATAGCACAGAATGACATTTTAAGTTTATTTTAAGAATTTTTATCCATAAAAATAATTGATAGACAAAAAGAAATATTGACCCAAAAACAAAAATGAAAAAATCTGAGAAAACCTCAAAACCAAAATATATCTAGAGATTTGAATTTTCTCCTTTTTTTTTTTTTTTTTTTTCCCCCAAACAAATCCAGTTTTGATCAGTAGGTTATCTATATCTATTATTTATGATAATATGGATATCTTTGGTCTTTTAGAGATTTTTTTGGTGAATAAATTTCTACACTAAAAATAAATAAATCTCAGCTCTGAATATTAATGATAGTGCCAGCAGAATTAAACAGAGGTCAATAGCTTTTGCAATAATCACTGAGTTATAATTATGTAAGTACATAATCTGCTGCTGGTCAAAATGACAAATATTAGTATTGTATTTAATTTGAGATCTTAGTGTCCTGAAATTTTCAGTGAGGCAATGTATCTTTCTGTTCATTTATATAAACTTGTTTTCCTGGAAGAAAGTGCAAGAAAAAAAATTACAGCTTCCAGCAGGCATAAGTACTTGAGACTTGTAATGTATTTGTACTCTAGCTTTCCTAATAAAGGAATATATTATTGGGAAAAATACTTTTTTTCATCTATTTGGTAGTTTTATCTTAAAACCCATATCAGTTTTCTTAGAAGCTTAGGAACTCAAGAGCCTGAGCCAGTTTGTCTTGTTCTAATATAGTCATTCTTGTATCTTTTTCTGAGGAAATGGTAGTGTTGATCTGTTCAGAGGCTTAGACAGTATAAAACTTATTTTGTCAGACATATCAGCTAAACAGAAACAGTTACAAACATAGATAGAATTAAACTTTTTCTGTTCAGTGATAATATTAGATTGAAAATAAGAAAGATGCTATATGTTCCTTGAACCAGTAATCTTGTGCTAGCAAGCACAGTTAATGAGAATCAACAGCTATTGAACTCCTCTGCTTTAGCTAATGCTCATTGCTGTAGATGGAAGAATTTGTTAACTGCTGATATGTTTACTACTAACAGGTCTTTCATTTACTCTGCTTGAGAAGTTAAATCTAGCAGTGAGTTAGAATGTCAATATCAAGGCTAGTAGAAACACCAAAGAAAGCATAATGTTAGAGTCAAGTAAAGGTACTTAAAATTCCAGTCTAACTAAAATGGTCAATTCATAATGGCCAGATTCATGCCATGTAAATACAAGTAACTAAAAGCTAATTATCTAATTTAAGACAACCATCTAAGCTCTGCTTTTGCTCATATATAACAGCCTTTAAAGATCCAGTGTAGTGGGTCATCCTTGGCTGGCTGCCAGATTCCTACCAAGCTGCTCTTTTGCTCCCCCTCCCCAACAAGACAGGGAAAGAATATAAGATTAAAAGCTCACAAGCTGAGATAAAGACAGAGAGATTGATTAACAGTTACTGTCAACAGACTTGGGGAAAATCAATTTAATTTATTGATGACTAAAAATAGAGAAGGATAGTGAGAAACAAAGACAAAACTATAAACACCCTCCCTCCACCTCCTTTCCCTTCTTCCCAGGCTCAACTTCATTCCTTCCTTCCTGACTCTTCTATCTCCTCCCACCCTGAGCAGCACAGGGCGAATGGGGAATGGTAGTTGCAGTCTGTTAGTAACAGTTCATTTTTGCCCCTCCTTCCTCCTCACACTTTCTCCTGCTAAAGTGTGGGATTCCTCCCAAAGGACACAGACCTTCACAAACTTCTCCAATATGAGTCATTCCCATGGGCTGCAGTTCTTCAAGAATTGCTCCAGCATGGGTCCTCTCCACAGGCTACAGTCCATCGGGAGCAGACTGCTTCAGTGTGAGTTCCCCTGTGGGGTCACAGTTCCTGCCAGAAAACTTGTCTTTGCATGGCCTCATCTCCACAGGCCACAGTTCTTGCCAGTAGTCTGCTCCTATGTAGGCTGTCTACAGGCTGCAGCTTCCTTCAGGGCATATATCTACCTGCTTTGGCATGGGGTCATCCATAGGCTTCAGGTGGATATCTGCTGTACTGTGGTCCTCCATGGGGTGTGGGGGAGGCAAGCTGCTCACCATGGTCTTCTCCATTGGCTGCAGCACCTAGAGCATCTCCTTCCCTCCTTCTGCACTGACCTTGGAGTCTGCAGGTTGCTTCTCTTACATTTTTCAGTCATCTATCTCACTGCTGCTGTGTAGTGTTTTTTACCCTTTCTTAAATATGTTTTCACCAAGGCACCACCAGCTTGACTGATAGGCTCAGTTGTGCCCTGTGGTGGGTCCATTTGAACTGAGTGGAACTGTCTGTATCCAGCATGGGGCAGCCCCTGATCTCCAAAGAGGCCACCCCTGCAGCATTCCTACTACCAAAACCTTGTCATGTAAGCCAAATATATCTAGACATGTCTAGAGAGAGACTTACGCCATTCCAGGATAAGTTTCAGTGACATTTTTAAAAAAGTGTTTCAGGGCTGAGTTGAACAAAGAGGAGTAGTTTAGCCAGAGCAGTTGTGATTAGGTGTTATATGATGGCACTTATTTCTGAATTAATCTCAGGAGTGTTTGATCCTCATAAAACTGATAGCTCCATGGATAATTCGAACTGCAGACTCAGAAGTAACCTTGAAGTGATTGGGTTTTGGCTAAACTTGATTAGGGAATTGACTTGTATTTTTCATAGTTTTTCAACAGATCAACTTTTTCACTTAGTTCTGCTTTAACTTAATTATTTTTCCTAAATCCAAAATACAAAGCAAAAGTCAAGAAGCTTTGATGCTCAAGTGTATAGAAGAATAATTAAAAAATGCTTTCAGAAGCTACTATAAAGCAAACTTATAAACTTCATACTTTCATAGTTATAATCTAAAGAAAGTTTTAGAATTTATATTGTCTTCAGAAACTCTACAACATATCTAATGCTGTTGCAGCACTCCGGTAAGCAGAGTATTAGTCACAATGAAAGACTACTATCATAAATAGTACACTGTAAAATCAGGGAATTATAGCCTAGTGGAGCTATACAGAAATATTCACACATGCCTGATGAAAAATAGACTTTTTTTCTACTTTTTTCCTTGGTTTCTTTTAAATGAAAGTTTTTGAGCAATTGATGAGTCAATCTTTGTAAATGTTCTGGACTTTGTTCAAAGTTCAAACCAGTCTGGGAGCTAGAGAGATTTGATGACTAAGACCTTGGAAAAAAATAAATAAATAACTAATTTAAAAAATTCTCAGTTTTATAAAAGTCTCCAGGCTCTGTCAAGTATTACAACTATGGTAAGTTTTTAACGATATGCATAGAGCTTATATTATATTTTGCTTAGAAAAAAATTATGCAGCTAGAAAAACAGAAGAATTAAACCATCACCTTATACAACAGCAAGTTCAAGGGTTTTAAGTGAAAGCCTTTTGGAGGAGCTTCTGTAGAAACTGTTTTCATATGCTGAGAGAAAGAGAAGCATTTATTCAACCATAAGGAAACCATAAGGTCTTTAGAAAGGACCTGGAGATTAGGTTCCAAACAGTATTTACTGCCAAATGCACTGTTAAACTCACTTAAGGATATTTATGAGCAGTACTGGATTTCTGGTTTTATAGTATTTTTGTGTGTTGCAAACTTTGAGAATAAAATTTTCAGCTTACTTATGAAAAGCATTCCCTAGTAAATGGCATACAAAGGTCAAAGTGTATCCCAAAAATACAATGGGCCCTATGTTTCTTATAATCATCTTGGCAATACTGGCTTATTATATTCTTATAATCTCAAAGTATGTAGGAAAGAGAACAACTCTACTTTAAAAATTCTGGTTTTCCTTTTCTCCTCCTATTCTAGTCAAAGAAAAAAGTTGAAAATGAAAAAAAATTTAGAGAATTGTTTTATATTTATGTAAAATCAAACCTCAGAATTATATTGTTCTTGGAATTTTTTACTTATTCTACTGTTACCTTTTTTTAACTTTTTCTGTTAACAGTATTTTCCTTTGAGGGGAAAATATAAAATTAGAACACATTTTGTGGTAAGCCTCTGGGGCCACAAGGAATTTTGCAACTTGTAAATCAGAATGTGGTGGTGACATTATTATATGAAATCAATTATATTATGCTATAAAAACAAATAAACAAAAAAACATCTCACAAAAAAAAAAAACCCAACCAAAACCACTGCTGAGAAGTCCTTTTATGACATTTGTCCATGTTAATAAAATGTTTTATAGTTTAATGCTCTTTGTGTAGCTGTCTCAGTGCTTATTCACAGCTACTTTTCAAGGTCCTTGTCAGAGAGACCTTGACAGGTAATTTTGCACAGAAAAACTCAGAGACTTCACATGACCTCACATGATATATTGGAGGAAATGTTTCAAAACTATTAACCTCTTTATATGGCTTTTTTTTTCAATAAAACAATCTATTCTTTAATCCTGGCAGACTTTTGTAATTCACCTTTTCCCTAACTTAAAGGAACTTAAAAGGCCACACTGACAGCTCAGATGATTCAGCATCACATTTTTTAACGGCATCCTTTTATGCATCTCCTTCTACAAACTGAACGTAGTTTCATCATTTCTCTGCTTTTTCTACTAGTATATAGCATTTTTACAGCAAAGGTACAAATACTAAGAGCTGACACATCAGTCTTTTTAACCTTCAGGGTAAAATTCTCATTGACTTCCATGTGGTAAAATTTCTCTCGTATCTGTCCACCTTAGAAATGTTTTGAGAGACATAAATCGACATTTTTCCTACTTTTCTTCGTACAGAAAACTTGAGTATTATTTATTTAATCTTTTAAGTTTTTATCTTCAAAATTTTCCAGTATATTTTATATTCAGATAGTCCATTGACAGGGACAGAAACTTAGGTGAAATAGAATCCAAAGGATTGATCATTCTTTATCAACATGTAACAATTAAGAGTATTTTTGTCCACATCCAGTAAAAGGCAAAACATTCTAATACTCCTTTCTTTATATTTCAAACTTTAAATACTGGATTTTAATAAACATAATCATAAACAAGCATAAGCATAAACATAGGAGTTTGCAAAAGTAAAATCCCTCTTTCACTATCAAAATAATCAAGTTGATTATTATTTTAAATTAAACTTAAAAGTATGGTGATTTCTCCTGCTCTAGTGAAAAATACCAAATGTAGTCAAAATGGATTAAATTTATGACATGTAAACTGAGCTCCTATTTTCAGCAAACCAAAAATACTACAAAATCACAGAGTGGTAGGGGTTGGAAGGGACCTCTGGGGATCATCTAGACCAACCCCCCTGCCAAAGCAGATTCACCCAGAACAAGTTGCACAGGACTGCATCCAGGCAGTTTTTGAGTATCTTCAGAGAAGGAGACTCTACAATCTTTCTGGACAGCCTATTCCAGTGCTCTGTCACCCTCTTACAGTAAAGAAGTTTTTTTCTCATGTTTAAGTGGAACCTCTTGTGTTGAGCTTGTGCCTGTTGCCCCTTGTCCTATCACTGATTAACACTAAAAGGAGCCTGACCTCATCTTCTTGACACCCAACTCTCCAGCCTATCCAGATCTCGCTGAATGGCAGCACAGCTTTCCAGTGTATCAGCCATTCCTCCCAGCTTAGTGCCATCAGCAAACTGGCTGAGGGTACACTCAGTCCCTTCGTCCAAGTCACTGATGAATACATTGAATAGGACTGGACCAAGTACTGATCCTTGGGGAACACCACTAACCACAGGCCTCCAACCAGACTCTGCACCACTGATTAAAACCCTCTGAGCTCTGCCATTGAGCCAGTTCTTCACTCACCCCACTGTTCCCCCATATAACACACACTTCCTAAGCTTACCTATGAGGATGTTATGGGAGATATTGGTGATATATGCGTTACGTTACACTCAACATTACTGTAGATGGAAAGAAACTGGTGTAGAAGATGACAAAGGAAAAAAAATGCAATAAAATATACAGTTGTCTTCCATTAAAATAAATGAGATTGTTACTTCAAATCATACTGATGGGATATAAGCTGATGATTTAGATAAACATTAAGAACAAAAAATTATTGATAGCAAGTTTATACATACCGTTCATATACATTTTGATGCTGACACTACAAAAAATATTTTACTACAGAATGTGAGAATCACACAAGATGAATAAGTCTAATGTATTGTATTCAGAATTTTAGAAACACCTTTCACTATGACCTTGAAAGTGTACAACATAAGATGTTAAAAAAACCTATGTGCTAATTGGAAATACTGTTTCAACAATTAAAACCAGTTGTAGTACAAAAGATGATCTAAATGAACATGCAATATTTCACCAGCTCTTGTCCTCTACTCACTCAGCGTCATCTTGTTTTAGTTTGGATTTCTATGCTTTCTGGACCGGTACAATCTCTATATATTTGTCCAGGAAACATAAGTTTTTCAGGAAAGACTTTTTCATTTTCTGAAAGAGAACAGAATTAACAGCAACATCATTAATACATGCAATGAAATACTGCATAGCTGACACAAAATAATACATTATGTTAGAGAAGTATTGTTAAGTCCTTATTCCACTAATGTAAAAAGGTTAAGATTAAATAACAGAAATTGACTTTGGTTAACATATTGTAAAGTTACAATTACAGGAGTCTTGTTACTGAACTTTAATTCTTAATTATTTGGAGGCATCTAGTTATCTCTGCTTTTTCTTTCTCTAAATATATTTTTTTATTAGATATATTTTTTCTGTGTTTCGGAATAACTTGAGATTGCATTACTTTGATTTTTTTAGATTATGCTTAAAGATTTTAAATATGAAACAACAATTTGGTTTAGATCTTGTTTTAGACACACACACACTCTCAATAACTTGCTTATAGGTGGTCAGGGGAAGAGCAACTCTTTTTTGTTTAAATTCTTCCTGCTATCTACAGTAAGACACAGAAGTGTTAAACAAGGTCATATTGCTTTATCACTCTCTTTTTGTTGCTGCTAAATATGCAGCCGAAAATAAAGGATGTTTTCTCATACTCTGATATGTTGACTGGGAACTAACACTTCACATGCTCTGGTAACATGAAACAGCTTGAATATTGCTCAGTCAATAGAAATTCTCAAAATACTTTAAAAAATAAAGCATCAAACAGTATTTTGGGCTCAATTAAGGGGAGGTGGGGAAAAGAAAATGGAAAAAAAAAAAAAGCTTTTCTTCCAAAATGCTCCAAAAACGATGCTCACAGGTTATTTCCAAAATTGACTCTATTTTCCTTTTTAAGGAATCCAGTTCATTTTAAAAGCTAGCCACACAGTGATGGAAATAGAGGAAAATTGCAGCCATTAAGTGCAGACAGGAAATGTGTGCACCAGCTTTAGCTCAACATGAAAATTAAATCCAAACTGCTACAAACTAGGTCTGGGTTTTAATGTTAATTGTTCACATGCCCTCAATACAAAATATTCATACTAATGTGCTACATTAGCCAAACTTGGCACTTCTACAATTGTTATTTTTGTTGTTGTTGTTGTTTTGTAAATGCCATCTCATTTTGTGTCCATTGTGGGAATTTAGGTAAGCTGCTTTAGTTGTAAAAAAGTTCTGAGCATAACATTTAAAGCTGCTGCAGCAGTTTCATGGATCATTAACAATTTGCTAATATTGTTTTAGCTTGCAAATTAGTGCAGCTTAGTGACTAAGGAAAGGTTCCATAGCTGTCATCAATCAGACTAAAATTCTTCATGCATGAGATGAAAAACGATTTTTAGCCTTTGAGGCTCAGACAGCAATTACTGTAAAAAAAAAAAAAAAAAAAAAAATGGAGGGTGCAGGGAGGAGTGAAGGGGGGAAAGCAAGCTATATAAAATGCTGTTAGACATTCTATTAAATTTATTTCTTGTTGCACTATCTCATATTATGTAACCATGCCTTAGCTTCCTGCTATATTAATGAAATTACAAAGTTTAGAGGGGAAAAAAGAGAACCTTTCCTAGGAAATGACAGGAGATTAGAGAATAAAGAAATAGAAAAATGAAAACCAAAACAAAACAAAACCCAAAACCTGGGAGTTTAGAAATATAATTCCTTCAGCCATCCCCCCACTCCTTTTGTATTTGCTCTTGAACATTTGAGTGACTCTGTTTCATCCACACAGATGCTCAAGAAACCAAATTCTTAGATTCCATGCTCTAGTACTCTCAGAGAGCAAATTATAAAGACTATGTAGGCACATCTTCATGGAAGAGCAAAATGTTAGACTTCTTAAATTCTCTTTGCAGAGACTGACAGCAGTATAGTTAGGAAGTCAACAAGCAGCTCCTGGTTACCACTCGGCAACTAAGTGCAAACTCTTTTACCACTGTTTTTTTCTTTCAGAGCAAACAGCAGTTTCAGTCCACACAGCGGACTGTGTTTATGTTTAAGGAGAGATGGAACTTAAGTGTCAAACATATCCATAAGACTCCATTAAAAATTCATAACTCAGTACTAGTAATCAAGATCACACATAGGCATGGGAAACATACTGAGACAAAACACTTTTATCAGTGTACCACAAGCTGGAATCTTAAGATGATCAATATTTTCTTAAAAAAAAAAAAAAAAAAAGAAGGAAAGTTTTAAAATATTCTTTTAAAATGTTTATTTTTGGGCCTATGTTTACAAGACATTAACCCGTTACACTTTTTCCTGCCTTCAAAAATATTTTAGTTCTGTCTGTTTTCCAAGTGTGTCAGATAGGTTATCTTTCTGAGGAACAGAAATCATATCATGTAATTTATATGATGAACCAAAACTCAAACCAGGTTTTTTATTGGACAATTACAAAATTGTTACAGTCAATCAATACAGTAAGAAGTCAGAGGCAAAGAAATGGAAAAGAAATAAGTTTTAATAAGTTATTTGATAGAAATTATTTGCTTAGCTTTGTTTTAAGATATTAATTAATAATATAGTAATTAGATTTATCAAATAGAAAGAATGGATTAACCATTATTATAATAAGGCTTTCAGTCAGTGTCATTTTTTAAGACATATTTTGAAATTGTAAAAATTGCCAGCTCTGATTTTAAATTCAGCTGAAATGTGAAATGTGAAAGGAATGATCTTCTAGTTAAGTAGTGCCATGAAACTGCATAGTTATCTGTGTTACATCTATGCCAAATAATTCTGGTTAATACATGGAATTAGACTCTTATGGCTGTCTTAATTTTTATGCAATAGACTACTCCCAGCTGACTTGATGGTACACAAGATAATCACGACTGTCATGTCACAATTGGCATATATGAAACTAGGTGGATCATCAACTTTGTACCAAAAGTTTACAATACCAAGAAATTTGGTGAGCTTATTAATTAAAATAAGGGTCTTGATTTCAAGTATTTTTTAAAGTTTCTCTAAGTGATGAATTTTGAATTTCAGAACAACAAAAATATACTGGCACTTATTGAGCCAGTGAGGAACTATATATAAAATAATGTTTCAATTAAGATTTTAACTTTTTTTAGCATTGTCATTTTGAAGACAGTTATATGCAAAAGAACCCGTGAAATCAGGTGGCTGCATTTTAATGTTTCACTTTGTGGTAAAAAAATTACAGTATAAACAAGAATCTTAATATGTCAAAAAGTTTAGTTAATCATATTCTACATTTCAGGAAGTCTTAAACTGTATATTTTCTTGGTATGTTAAGCGCTAATCACACTTCTGGTTGTGTAAGCCATATATATATATATATTTCTAATTATGACATTTATAATAAAATTATTCAACAGAACCATTATTATATTTAGATTTATTTTATACTCCTACTGTATCTGAAAAATATAATGCAATCCATCAATCAAAAAAGTAATAATTTATTGCTGTTTCTTTCCATTTATAAGGAC
The DNA here is from genome assembly GCF_000700745.2 of Antrostomus carolinensis. NCBI lineage: Eukaryota > Metazoa > Chordata > Aves > Caprimulgiformes > Caprimulgidae > Antrostomus > Antrostomus carolinensis. The sequence continues at coordinate 22,305 of NW_010330746.1, forward strand.
ATTTTTATCAGCTTGACAAAATGAGTTATGAGTCTTATTTTTCAGCCTTCACTTTCCTTTAAAAGTTAATTTAGGACCATCAGATACCTAAAATGAAATATTTTTTTTTTCTTTTTTTAAAGGACAGAGAGAAAGAAAGCACTTCTATTTAAATATTTTCAAAAGAGTGCTTTTACTTGTTGTACTTACTAATGTAATGCATCTGGTGTTCTGTTTTACCTAACAAGAACACAGTATATGTTCTATTAAAATAATTTATTCTGTAGTCAACATATCTATTATGGGGTGTAAATCTTTGCTCTCAATACATAAATAACCCATATGAATTTAGTGCATGATAAAAAAATAATTTTAAAAAAAGAATATTAAGTTCTTTAAACATATTAAAGATTTCCCAGTTAATATTTCAGAAAATGATTAATCAAATGTTTAATTTAACAAGTGTTGATGAAAAGGTTAAAAAAGGTAACTAGTAGAGGTGTCTTACATCTGTTTCTGAGTTGTGCAATTAGTCTATCTCTTGTCAGACACAGAATATTAATTTATTTATTCCTTTTTATGTGTTTATTTAGTTAAAAAGTTTCCATTCATATCTAAATTATTACAGGAGTCTTAACTTCCAGCATAGCAGCCATGGTGAGAACTGATGAATTAAAAAAGTAAAAAACCCTCCACTTACAATAAGTTAACTTTTCTCCATGCCACACAGAAAGGAAACTGAATAGAAAATAGTGTTTCTAATACATTATCTCTTTATGGGTAAGAAATAAAAGATGACTCTCGTGGAACAAGCTAAATAAACTGTCTAGTATTTATATGAAACAGACACTTCATAAATAATTTTTATCTATTATTCCGGTGTATTTAGGCCTTCTAAAGAAGTAAAATGACAAAATTAATTAAAGATAAAAATATTTGATTTCTTGAAAATACTAGTGCAAAGACAGAGTTTTCTAAGAGGAATTTGTGCTGTTTATAAACCAACTCTTATTTGAATTTTTTACTGTTAATGGAAAAATCTGCCTGTTCTCAGGGCTGCATGGATTAAGCATAAACATCAGTAGCCTGATTGTACCAGCCAAAATGTTGATCTAATCAGTATCTTAAGGCAAGAAAACCCTTGCCATCACATCCATCCAAAACTCTTCTAGATTTTTGACAGTGCTAGAACATAATTCTTTCCACTTTCAAGGGGCAAACACCAAAAAGAAAACACCAAGTGAAATTTCAATATAAAATCTACATTATAGCAATGAAAAAAAAAATAATTAAATTACTCAAATAATCTCAAACTCACTATGCTCCCTGCAGTCCTATAGCAACAATATTCACTAGATCATAATTTACTTTAAAATAATTCACTAAAAACAGTACATTCACCAAAATAATACTACCAACTGTAAGGAGAGTAGATAATGTCTTTGCTGGATGTACTACTTTTTCCAAAAAGTTGGAACAATTCCTTATTATTCTTCCCTATGCATGATGTGGATTAAACTCTGTTGCCTATTGACTAGGAATTTTACTGGTTTTAGCACTGGATAAACTCAGCCTGTATATTGTCACAGGACATCTATAATCTCATTAAAGACTATAAACAAGTAAAAATCACGACCAAAGCAAAATAAATTATCAAATGCAACTGTTACATGTTTAAAGTCTGGTTTTCAAAAAAAAACCCCTCATGCGAATTTCACAGCATAGTCAGTAAAATACTAGTCTAAAAACTCAATTTAAACGTATTGTCATTATCTAATAAATAATCTTACACTTAATATCCCATATCTTGTAATATCCAAGAACACATTTTAAGTTTGTATTGCTTTAACTATGCCTACAACACTATTGTGGGCAGTATTACAACAGAGCATTAACACTTTCCAGCACTCAAACTTTTTAATGTTCTTAATAGCATGCCACAAAAAAAAAAAAAAAAAAAAAAGCCACACAAAAGAACTCACCTCCAAAAAAAAAAAATTCACAAAATCCAACAAAGAACAAAGATTTTTATTTTACTTAATCATTGCTAATTATTTCTTATAAACATATTTATAAAAGGAACTGACAGACAATCTGATCTCTATCTCTAATCAACATTTTAACTGAACTAAAACTCTGTTCAGAATATAATTTAAAACATCAGTAAACTGCATGTCTAAAAGCAGACTAAGAGATGAAGAACATGTTCATTCATTGCTTCTTCGGCAGGAAAAAGGAGAATGCAAATTAATATAATTAAAAATGTCTTCCTACAGTCATTCTGAAACTTGAACTAGATTCCTTTCTTCTACCTGATCTCTGTAAATAAGTTAAATTTGCTTTATTTCCGGCCTACATTTCTATAAGTGTTCTGAAGTCAAAGAAAGCAAAGTCAACTTTTGGATAAACATTCAGGCCACTGAAAATCTATGCTTTGCTAAAGAATATTTTCAACATCTCATAGTTTCACTAATTTGCCTGACCAATCTGGTGGCCTTTTATGACAGGGTTACAGCCTTGGTGGATAAGGCTAAAACAACTGATGTCATCTACTTGGACTTGTGCAAGGCGTTTGACACTGTCCCACATGAAATCCTTGTGACAAACATGTGGGTTTGATGGATGGACCACTCAGTGGATAAGGAACTGGCTGGATGGTCACACTCAAAGTCAGGAGCTCAATGTCCGAGTGGAAACCAGTGATGAGTGGTGTCCCTCAAGGGTCGGTACTGGGGCTGGTGCTCTTTAACATCTTTGTCGGAGACATGGAGAGTGGGATTGAGTGCACCCTCAGCAAGACTGCCAATGGCCAAGCTGTGTGGTGTGGTTGACACGCTGGAGGGACGGGATGCCATCCAGAGGGACCTTGACAGGCCTGAGAGGTGGGCCTGTGCTAACCTCATGAAGTTCACCAAGGCCAAATGCAAGGTCCTGCACCTAGGTCAGGGCAATCCTAAGCGGCCTCCCAATACCTGAAGGGGGCCTACAAGAAAACTTGGGAGGGACTTTTTACAAAGGCAGATAGTCATAGAACAAGGGGTAAAGGATTTAAACTGGAAGAAAGTAGGTTTAGATTAGATATTAGAAAGAAAGTGTTTACTATGAGGGTGGTGAAACACTAGAACAGGTTGCCCAAGGAAGTTGTGGATGCCCCCTCCCTGGAAGTGTTCAAGGCCAGGTTGGATGAGTCTTTAAGCAACCTAGTATAGTGGAAGGTGTCCCTGCTTATGGCAGTGGGGTTGGAACTGGATGATCTTTAAGGTCCCTTCCAACCCTAACCATTCTATGCTTCTTTGATAATTTGATTACTATTATATATTATGTTATTTTTTTGTTTTCTGAACAACCTGGCACAAACCTTCACCTTTGCTGACCTGGTTCTCACATCTAATAAACATACTTTTTAATAAAAAAGAAAACTATTTTAAAACATCACTGGAAAAAGACAACAACCCCCAAAAAAACCCCAAACAAACAAACAAACAAAAACAACCCAAACAAAATAGACCCAAAAGCAAACAAACCTTCAAAAATAATGAGAAAAAAAAGGCATCAAAAATATGGAATAAACTAAGAGAACTTTGGTAATTTCATATGGGGAAAAGCAAAGTTTCAAGTCCCCAACCTGATACATGACAGTTTGGCAAATATTAAGAGTCTTATTTTGTCTCTCCTTTGGAGCTGTGCTTCTTTATGAAAATAAAGAAACGCAAATTGGATTAGCCAAGTTTTTTATACCCTACATGAGGAAAATGTTATTTAACTCTGGGATCAGACTTACATTGCCCAAATAAATACTTAGTTGTACATACACTCAAGATGCCAGCAGGATGAAATACTAAGAAAAGAGATTCCTGATGAATTAGAACATACAGCTGGAATGGAAACTAGAACCTGAGAGGGACCCTGTGGTCACCAGATGATTTTATAGCCTGGACTCTCCTGCATAATTCTTTTCTTATGCTTTTCAGTTTCAACTAAACCTTTGCTACAAACGTCTGAAGTAATTTGTTAAAGAAAATACAGTCTATACTTTTTTATGAAGGGCTCCTAATGTTGGGTCTGTTTATTTGTTTTTTTCTGATGGTGTTTTTTTTTTTTCAATTTTCTGATGACCTGTGTATAAGAATAGGAATAAGCACAATGTATTACAGAGCAAAAAATATTTTAAACCTAAGCCTAGCTCCCAAGCTTCTCCTGCATTTGCTGTCTCAAAGGGAAACACCTGTAAGATCAGACATGTATTCCCTTAAGCTACACAAGCATGACATATATGAAGCACTATTTATTTTGCTTCCAAATGAACACAATCTAAAAGGTGAAATATGTCAAGACATGACATAACAAAATTCCCTCAGGATTGGAGGTGTATTTGGGAAAATTTACCAGCTATTTTGACATGCAGGAACTTCCAGATGCAGTGAAGGTCATTTCTGTGTCAGTCCCAGGATCAGAAAACAAAAAGGAGAAAATAATTTCACAACCAGTTTTAAACTAAATTCAGCATTCTGTGAAGCCATTGATCCAGCAAATGATCTTTCTACTGACAGGGAACAGCAAGCCTGTGCTGCTCTGCATAGAAAGGGGAGCTAGGAACTGGAAATCACAGTAGGCACACAGTTTAGCAACTCTACCATCAAGAAACACCATTAGAGAATACACATGCAAGGTGACCAGAGGATTGGTGGCAGTGCCCAGGGTCAGTCAACAGCCCTGTAGTTGCCAGTCCTTAGTGACTGATAATGCAGGTCTGAGATCAGGCCAGGAAGCCAAGGCAACGAAGCCAGGTCAGGGACAGCAATGTGTAATGCCGGGCAAAGGCACAGCTACAACAAAACTCATGCAAGGACCTAGAGTGAGAACCTGAGCTTAAATAAAACTTCCAAGCAAAGGGGATAGAGAACCCAGAAGAGGCTGTCACAACTCATTCTGTTTATGTGTTTTCACAGCAGTTTGATCCCAGATTACACAGCTGAGCAAAATCAGAGTTGATTTTGAACACGGATAGTCAAAACCTTAGCAGCTGCAGGAAGAGGCTGCAGCCTGTTAGTTCCTTCAGTGTCATGATACCTGAATAATTTTTTGTTTTGTTTTGTTTTGTTTTTCTTTTCCAGTCAACAGGAGTTTAACTGCTGTGAGAGTTTAAATCCTCAGCTTTTGGAGAGGGCATGACATTTCATAGAAGCAGACCATTGCCTTGAGTTTTGGCTTTTCCAACAGTTTTTCCTTTGAATGGGCAAAGGTCAGTACCATACAGATATTTCAGTTTTGGCACATACTGAGACTGAAGGGCATAAAAAAAATATAATAATAGCAAAACAAATCTACCAACTAGCCTTACACATACACATAAAAAAAAAAAAAAAAGGTGAGTTTTTTAATATAGTTTTAAAGGATCCCATTTTAACTTGTTTTGCAGATATGAAGAGTTGGGAAATATGTATGTAAGAGTTCAATTTATCTACTTGATTTGCCATCTTTTAGCCAGAAAGAAACACTCTTACAGCCATTTCAGCAGCACTTTCAAGACACTGTGATGCATTTAAACTGTTTCAATGGAATTTGATTATAGCTGCTTGTTTAATAGTTCTACCAAATTGTGAACCCTTTATCTCAAAGCTTATAAAAAAAAAAAAATTGTGACAAAAATTAATACAAATTCTTCACTGTATTTTTTACACTGAAGAATATTTTACTTACAGATGGATAGATATTGAAGGGTGGTATAGGAAACCTCTTTAGTGCCATATTTTTTCACTACTTTAAATAAGAATCTTCCTTGAGCTGAAGTTTAGTAAGGAATGATTTTTAGGCTTTGGGAGCTGGTAAAGTGGGCACAAAATTTCTACAGCATATAGAAAAATGTTTCTTCATATATCTACTGGTTCATGTGGAATATGACTCACATAAGATGTCAGGCTCATTTTAATCTGAGAGATTTTTTCTTTCTGTTATTTGACTTGGACAGTATGATGTTTTGTTTGCTCCTTATCACAGTACAGAGATCTTGTTTGGACTGTAAATTTTATTGGTTATACAACATAGTTTTTGTCTTAAGATGATTGAGTTTGAGCAATAGCATAATGCATCTCAAATCTGTATAATGTAAACTTTATTTCCAGTATGTATTTGAATCATTAAGACAAGAAACAATGCTCTAGTGCTTCTTCCCCTCCACAGTAATCTGTAGACAATTTTATTGAAGTCTTTTAAAAACAGAAAGCATTAAATATAGCAAAGCATTTCAAAATGATAAATCTCTAATAAAGCAGAGTCTGGAATGTTCTTTCAGAGCATTGCTTCAATTACTGTGAAACTGTAATTTCTGGTTATAGTTAATGATGTGGAATGAGTATGTGATGAGGTCTAATGTCAGACTACCATGTGCTACGAATTACAGAAGGGTTACCTACTTTGAATCATTTACTGTTAAGTAATACTACCCAGTCTGCTTCAAATGTATTCCTAACGGCCTTATTTTTACTTAGCAGATATAACAGGATAAGGAATAAAGCCACTGAAGTCAATGCATTTGAATTAACACTAACAAAAGTAATTTTTTTTTTTTTTGCCACTTTAAACCAAAGTGTAGTAAACATATGTCAAAGTATAATGAAAGTGGTTTGGAGAGCTACATTTGTCCATTTTATTTTCCAGGACTAGCTCCACTTCAGGGGTTTGAAAACTATTTAGACAGAAATTCAGATCTATGTTACATTTCTGCAGAGTAGATCCAGAATCATACTGTTACATTAGTGAACACAGAAAACAAAATCACCTCTGATTTTCTACTCCTATAATAGGACCTGTAAAAGCAGATAAGGAACATTTTGCTTTTGCAAATTAAATGCAAATGAGCTAGCTGCAGAAAGAAAAACACACTGGAGAATCAGACCTATCGTCCACAGAAAGGATCTTCAGAAACTGCCCAACATTACAGAATTCCATCATGGAAGGAAAAAGTGGTTTACAAACTACCAGGGACTTTTTCCTCCATTTAAAACAACCTAAACCACATGATTTGTGATAAAACTTCTTATATATAGAACTAATCTTCATTCTTTGGCTGGTTGCTGACCATTTAGGAGATCATTAGAAGCAGTCAAACTAATCTGGCTTTTTAAGTTGAATCTCTCCCTGCTAAGTTAAATCCTTCCCACTAACATAATAGATTTAGAGAAACTCCCTTTAATTTGAAAATTCTATAGCTTCATGCTTAGTTTTATGTTCAGTGATGCAGTTACAAGCTTGAAGACTACATAAGGATTTCAGATACTGAATTTGTGAACTTTGCATGTTCCCAGTTTCTGGGAACACAAGATGCTTTGCCAGAGCTACTCTGACACTTTTTCTAGTACAAACCAAAGATGTTGCAATAGCAGCTAAACTGCCTCTGATATATTTCCTTTTCTTATCCTCACTGGTTTCCTAGTTTTTGCTAAACTACTTTTTTTTTACTGTGAAAGATTCACCATACTTGCAATTTTGAAATTGATGTTGTGGGTGTGTTCTGACTGAAATTTGTATCAGTCACCACCAAAGAAAATGACACTTGGCAGCCTCCTGTGTTGTCTCCTGCCCTTGGCTCAGGACCAGTTTTCATCCTCCTGGGGCTGTCAGTCACTGCCCCAGCAATGTCATAGAACGGTCACAGTCCCAATCCTGGCCAGCCTTAGCCTGTCTCCAGCCCCATGGACATGGCCAATGTTTCCAGCTGACCCCCAGCCTGCTCTGTGGCCTGGCTGGGGGTAGGCAGAGCAGCGGCTTCCAGTCAGGGCCTCTCCCACTCACTGCTTTCAGTGGCAGGACCAACCCTGGCCACAAAGCCCTGCCCTGACATCCCATGGGGAGCCCTGTTGGCCCCCAACATCTGGCCCAGGAGAGCCACCAGTCCTGACACAAGACAGCAAGCTTTAGCTTTTACCCCATAGTGTTCTGACCAGAGGGGACTGATATTTGAGTACCTTTTGCATATTTTGTTTGATGACTAAAGGCCCATCATAGCCTTTACAATATGATGTAAACAACTGCTTGTAATATATACCTTTTTGATGTACAATATTTTGTTACTGTTTTCAACATGGAGTTAAACAAATCGGTTCAGATTTTCAAGATCTCATTGGGGTTTTTTTGACTTGGCTGTGCCTAACACTTGTCAGGCACAATTCCTCAAGGAGGTCTTTCAACGGATGTAAGGCTGGCACCAAAGAATGCAAAATTAGTTGGTTAGTTATATATTATTTTATTACTTCTGTGGCAACATTCATGAGGTAGCCATCTGGCATCCTGAATTAGATCAGAACTAAAATTAGTCAGAATACTGAGAGTCAGTATTCATGTGATTCAATGGTCCTGGTTTTCTTGACTTTCCCTTTTTCAGAGTAAGTAATCTATTTTAAATACTTACTTTAGGATTACTGGCTCAGTCACACATGCACACATACACTTGAAGACAGGAGTAATAAATCCCACAAGGCATGTCACAGTATAGGTAGTATCCTGTTCTCAGTTATTAGCTCAGACTTTTCTGATCAAGGGTACGTCAGGGGGAAGTCTTAACTTTCGGGTTAGATTTCTTATGATCACAGGTAGAAGGCACAGTCCTGCAGCATGACTTTGTTGTGAGTGTTCTGCAAAGAGACTCAGATTCAGAATTTCCTTAGGCAAATTGCCAATATGACATTTTTTCTGCCCTTCTATACACTCTCTCACTGCTTTCCTAGGTAATTCAAACCTGACTCTGTCCCGGTTCTGGACAGCACACCACAGGGATCCCTGAAACTGAGCATAAACCTAATTTTGGTGAGAGTAGACAAAGTATGCAGCCTGAGTTTGAAATTCTGAGTTGAGCTGGAAGTCCTGGTGCCTAGGGGAAAAATCATAGGAGTCTTTTTCCTTAGAGATAAGGGCTTTCATACTGAGACTACATTCTTACCTAGGCACTCTTCTGATGGGAAGTCACTTCAATTAACTGCGACAGAAGATAATTCCTAATGAGATTAAGAGAAAAAACAAACAAACAAAAATCTTGCTGAAAAGGATACAATACCACCACATGAGTTCTTGCCTTACTGCAATGGTACACTTTAATCCCGTCTTAATAAAAACTGATACAACTTCCTCATTTATAAAACTATAACAAAATATAACTGGGAAAAGCATTCAAATTAATGAACTGAAATTTTTAAAGCTGACTAGTCTTTCAGACCAACATCTATTACATTCAAAGAAAAATGTTTCCAAATTCATTAGACTGCTTTGAAATTGTTAGACAACATACCTAGAACTCTGTGGTGCTGTTATGACAGCCACTTTAAAGCCAAGGAAAGATTTATTTGCTATATGCTTGAAAAGGTCAGAGAGAAAAGTACTTACACAAGGACAATGCACACAGTTTTATATAAACACAACAAGATAGTAAGTTCAAATATTTGCCCAAATAGAAGTAACTCTTGCCTGTCATTTTTAAAATGACCTTCTGATTAAAAGAGCATACCAAAGCATTTGTGATGAATTTGAAGAGGCAGTAATTCAGTTTTTCACATAGACCAGTGAGACTGGGCATGTTTCACTCAGATTGGTTTGTTAAATATTTTATAGATCAGTTTTCTGCTTCTATTGAATTGGAGTGTAATCATCACATAATATTTTCTTTACCGTCAAGGAACATGTCATGAAGCTTTTTATATTTGATTATTTATTTCTAGAGTAGATAATTTATTCATCAGCATACTTGGTTACTGAACCTGTCTTCAAAAGCAATTTTAGTTGATGTAATCTGACAGAGTTGTTACAATGAATCAACAAACCTGGCAATCTGAATAGAATAAAGTTTAATGTTGGGTAGTGAATTTATCAATTGTTTCTTGTCTTTCATAGAAAAAAATAAAACAAATAAAAAATGAACCAAAAATTCAACTTTGTACAAAAGAAAACCTCAACCTGACACTGATTTAATTGTTAATAGTAATATGCAAAGACTTTTTATTATAAAAGACATTTTCAGTATATAATGATTATACTGAGTCTGTCTGGAATGGCGTTAACTTCCTTTATAGCTTTGGATTTGTGACTAAACCAGTGGTGAAAACACACCAGTGTTTTGGCTGTTGCTGAACAGTGCTTGATGGTGTCAAGGCTTTCTCTTTTTTTCACTTTGCTTCACCTGCCCCTTCAACAAGGTGGGAGTGGGCAAAAATCTGTGAGGGGATAAAGCTGCAGCAGCTAACCCAAACGGACCAAAGGGATATTTCATACCATATGACATCCTGCTCAGCAACAAAAACTGCAGGGGAGTGTGTCTTCCAGGGTACTTGTTTCTCAGAGATTAGCTGGGCACTGGTCTTCCATCAGAGGTGGTGAGTAGATGCCTTTGCATTTATTTATTCCCCCTCCCCCCTTATTTCTTCATTTATTAAACTATTCTTCTCTTGGCCCATAAACTTTCTTGTTTTTACTCTTCCTATTCTCTTCCTCAGTTTCAATGAGGGTGGGGGTAGGAGCGAGAGAAAAGCTGTGTGGTTGTGTCGTTGCTGGCCAGCTCACCATGATTATGTATATACATAAGGTTGTGAAATATCTATGCCAATATCATAGATCATATTTTGATTATTCAGTACTTTGGTCACACAACTACATACAGACCTATCCTGTTTCAGCCAGATATATCTGCAAGGTCTCCTGAGCTGGTGTTTTCAAGATATGCCTGCTCATTGATAAAGAGGACACAACAGGATGATCTAACTACCATTGCACCTACCCAGCTCTGCCTTTAGGAGTATCCAGGTGTTCACACATCAAGTGAGTCTATGTCAACTGGCATCTCAACTGAGCAAACTCACGTTCAGATCGTCCCAAAGCCATGCTATCACACGCACTTCTTTGATATTAAGGTAGTACCAGAGTCCATAAATAATTCAAAACAAAATCTAGATGACTTCGGCTTCTAGTTTGTTCTACACCACAATCAACCGATCTGCCAACTGCAGCCCTTCATAAACTATGTGTTAGACCCTGAAAATCATTAGAATGTCTCACAAATGACAAAAATGGGCTTCTAAAAATTACATTTGGTGCACTTACTTTTTTGTTCTGAATGTATCATGTCCATAGTTTCATGTTCTGCCCTGATGGGATGTATAAATCTAATGTAAAAAGTAAAACCTAAAATCTTCACCAGGAAAAAAAACAAAAAGAGGATATGTATGGTAAATGAAATCTTAAACAACATGAGTTCATCCAAAAAACACTCAAATTCAATTACTTGAAAAATTAAAAAAAGAAAAGTCACTTGGAAATTAGAGAGAGCTTTTTAGAGCATTATTTTAAGGAATTTAAAGTAATTCCTTTTAAGCAATGTTTATAGTTTTTCATTTTTGCACATTTCTAGTTTTAAATGTTTGAATACAACATATTTCAAGACAGTAACATTTAGATACCATTTAACCATTAAATAACAGTCAGTCAGATTTCTAAATCTCTCTGAAGAAAATAATACATAGTTTCTGAACAATTTTGCATATGCTAAACATAATTCTCCTGTGCTTCTCCTTGTATGCTTGTAACATTTGTGCAAAACTAATGAAACAACCATTCGTATATTGCTTATATTTTTTCTAATTGTGCCAGCATACTAATTTGCAAGTCAAGCAGTATTCCTGTATAAATTTTCACACAACCATTTTCAGTGTCTCTAGCTCTCCAATTTTATGAAGAATTAACTTATTTCTAATTGGTTTTCATCAATACGAAAGCCTACCTTGTACTTATGATCAGTTATGAAAACAACGCATTTTTGTTCAGAAAGTGTGGCTGCAGAAGTATTAAACATATTCTTCAATAGAATTTGAACATATTTCTCTACTAAAAGAATTCAAAGTTACTGTTCTGGTTACACTTCTGATAATTATTTACCTTTAATCATATACAACTTATAGGTGATTATATAAAACTAACGTTCTGTGTAAAACTTTCTAAAAAACTTGATGTTTGAATATGTTCACATAATCTTTTAAAGACTGACTTACTCTTCTTGTAATGCAAATTTGTGACCTCTCTTTGCTCATGATTCAACTGAGTTGGAGAAAAGCCGTCTCCAAAATGGAAACCAGCATAAATTGTTATATCAGGGTATGCTGCCCTTTCTACCTCATTTAACCCTCCAGCTTCCATCCACCTACTGGGAAACTATACAACAGGACTAGTGAAAACTCTGATGTAGTTGACTGAATTTGACTTACAGCTACTACTGTAGTTGACTGAATTTGACTTACAGCTCACCATTACTACACAAAAAGAGCAGTATAGCAGTGTTCCTCTGGGGAAAAAAAAAACAAACACAACAAACCAACAACAACAACAACAAAAAACACCAGCCCCCTCCCCCC
>NW_010330746.1:34699-49350 GCF_000700745.2 Antrostomus carolinensis
CAAAAAAAAAAAAAAACAACGCAGTTCCAGAGACTGATATATGATTGCTAATTGGAAACTATAATCCCAACATTTGCAAAATGCCTCTGTGGATATGCCATGATAGATCATAACCTTGAAGTATTTACTATGAACCTGTAAGTGTATTTTTTTACATGCTAAGAGACATAGGTGGAATCATGCTTCCAACAACGAACACAAATTTTGCATTTTTCTTATTTTGTCATGAAATTAATGATTTCTCCCATCTTTCTAGAATTCAGTCATCATGCTTTAAGGTGTGCACTACCTTTGCCTCTGACCAAGGGGGGGGAAAATAAAGGAAAAGAAAAACCTTCTACAAAGGCTATAGTTCAACAGTGCCCTATGTTATGTTTTGTAATTGAAACAACACAGATCAGTCGCATCTGGATGAGAAAATCAGCTTTTTCAGCTGAGTTCTGTTTCCCCTTTTTTCAGACAAGGGTTAAAGAACAAGGGAGTTGTCTCCTTTCTGTGAACAGAGCACTGGGGAAAGGTGCTATAGGGGAGAATCATTTCCTGGTTTTCTGTAGGGTATGTCCTCACTGTAAGCCTTATTGCAACTTACTCAAGCAACTAACTTTTTGCTGAGTAATTATTCTCTCTGTTAAGAAAATTTGAATCCTTATCCGTTGTGGAGAAGGTAAACACCGTCTTCCTCTTCAGGTGAGGAAAGATTTTAATCTGTGTCCAGAATTATATTAATAATATCTGACGCCCCCAAAATATTCTGATTTAAGGGGAAGATGATACTTGGAATAAAGGAGTTGTTTGCAGGCTGTTGATATTCTGCTACATGCAGGTGGTGTTCATAGTTTCTCAGAGCAGTTCTGAGCTTGTTCATCATTTCAAATATGTCTCTCTCCAAACACTTGTAAGGGTCCTTATAAGAATTATTTTGCTTTTTCCTGTCAGTTCACATGAAATACATCCATCTTTTATGAAAGTCTCATTTTATTTTTGAGAAGTGAACAGAAATTAATTTAAATTTCACGCTCTGTTGAGAACAGACATTAAGTTTAAAAACAACAATCAGAAGTGACTCATCCATTTAGATTTTTATACTTTATTTAATATTTTTGAACAGGACCTTGGTAGCTGGAAGTATATTACCTGTCTATCTGCTACCTTCCTGAATAGGGAAGGAACAGCAATTCTTGTGCAATTAGCACATGTCAGGCACAGTCAGTACAGACTGTAAACACCTTAACTGATTTTTTGCTCTCATACAAGTAGCTAAAACACAATCAGCCAGCTATTCCAAACAAAAGAATAGTTTTGATGTTATCATTAAAATAAATATTTAAATAATACTAACATTTTGATCCTTAACAAGTGCAAATATGTCCAGATGTTTTTGGAACAGGTTGTGAGTGTCAAAAATGGCAGCAGATAATAAGAAAATGAAAGTTCAATTTGAATGGGCTAATCACTAACAAGATTTTGTCTATCCAACTCTATAATTCACAAAAATTACTCAGAGTATCTGAAAGACTCTGGGGGTGGGAGGAGACACCATGACCCTATACCAGGAGCCAAGACCACCTCTGCAACCTCTAGAGAACCTCATCCTACATCTCGCTGGGACCATGGAATCTCTCCCACGAAATAGAGAAGCTGTGTAATTTGTAAAATTGCATAAATCTGTGATTAAATTTTTTTGGTATCCAAATGTCTTTAGCCTTCAAACTGTCATTAAATTTTAATCTGTGACAATGTGCCTAGCTATTGTTCTCATGAAGCAATATGTTTTCCAATAAAACATCTGCTTTTCAGTTAGAAATGTGAAAGTTTGCATAATTAAACCACTTGCTTAATAATTTAATGAAATTACTTCATATGACGTTAAAAAAGCCTGGCAAACTGTCCCACTAAATATTTCACTAATGAAAATCAGTAAGTCTGTAGTTTTAAAGAAGTATTCATATTCACACACAAATCAAGGCCTGCATTACAATGAAGGGAACAATTAATGTTCTAGACTGCAGGCAATAAACAATTCCTTAATTGGACTTAGTGAAACATCTTTTTAATTCAGTTGAGTATATCTTTACGTTTTCATTTGTTGATATGTTTGCCCTAGGGACTCAACATGACTTTTTCATTATTTAATTCTCTACTTTTGAGAGTATGTATGAGACATATTGTTAATGACCCAACAGAGTGGTTGTGAATGGCATCTAGTCATCTGAAATACATTTGAGACAGATACAAAGAAGGTTTAAATTGGTGTAGTTCTTGAACCCATCTGACTGATGGGATTGTGCATTCACATAGGATCTCCCTCCTGCTATCTGATGGATGCATTTTCATTGATAGCTACAGAATCTGCTTCAGATTAGTACACATTTCACCCAAACATATCATTACTGTGCATGAAAGTGGTAGTTAATAAAAATGCATTGTCATTAAGGGCAACTTCTAAACAGATGATCCATATTGGATAATGAATAATAATAATAATAACTACACAAATCAGAACAAAACCAGGACTCGATTGTACATCAGGATTTTGCATTTCCAAAGGGCGAGTGTGGGAGGAAATAGAGCTTTTTTACTTCTGATATCTGGTTTCTTATGTGAATCCCATTTTTTCTCTTCCACTTTTGTATATGGAAAGAATCAATATATAAAAGATTTTTTTCCCTTTTTGAATTTCTTACTTTTCAGTCATTTCAAGACCCTTGCAGCTAGTTCTTTTATTCTAGTTAACCAACCAAATATAACTAATTACATAATTTTTGTTCTCCGTGTACTGCATTAGGTGAATTCAACAGAGAAATCTCTTTAACTATTTTTAAGATGAGGGTTAGGGAAAAAGACCTCATTTTATACACGTGTACTTGAAAAAAAGTGAAATAGACTGTTGTATAAATTAAGGCTAGATTAGAAAAAAAAATAATAGCTTATTTGTCATTTTAGTTCATCATTAATTATGTACTGATGAACAAACTCCTAAAAGTTTGAAATCCTCATTTAAGTCACTTAAATAAATTTTTGTTTCATGAAGCCTTAAATAATGAATCTTGGAAGCTGAGGTGAAAAAAGAATGAGCGTAAATATTTAAGAACTATAGAGGTAAAGAAATATGTTCTGAAGGAGAATGCATGGTTTTATTACCTTTTAAATTCTGCAATAAACAAATACATTTATGATTTATTTTTCTTCATATTAAGTGGAGGATATATTTAGTCAAACAGAAACAGCCTTAAGAATCAAAGCTATGCAATGGAAAACAGTAAAATATGGTTTGGACTAATAAAGCCCTTGTAGTAAAAGACAATAATAATTCTTGTGTTTATCTTAAGCTGATTTTCTAAGATATACATCTCTGTTTGGAATGAGTTACAATTATAAAAGTCAAGTGAAGGCAAGCCCTAGAGTTGGTGTGAAAGATCAAGAAGAAAGCAAGGAAAAGTGATGAAATTTATATGATACTTATTCATCTACCAATGAATGAGGAAGAAGAAATGTCTGAAGCCAGGAGTTTAAGAATGTGCCTTTTAAAGCAAGTATTGTTTAAAATATGATTTGGTTATGGACTAGGTTCTATAATAGCACATTCATCACACAACTGAACTGATTATCCACACACAATTAGATTTAGTTAGGATAGGGACTCTTATGGACACTTTAATCATTTGCTTCATGAATTGAAAAGGGGCATGCATTTGATTTACTGTCATCTGGGTGGGTGATAAAGATCAGCTAGTTGATAAATGTTGCAAATGAATTTGCTGATCGAAGCTATCCTTTCATTTGTTTTGCACAATAATTAAAGATTAATTAAATCAGACAAGCCTGTAATGAAAGACTCTTACCTGCAGATCCCTTTATCCAACTGGAAAATACAAAACAGACCAAGATGAAAATTCTTCAAAGAATGAGGGTTTACAGAAACAGAAAAGGGAAGGTTTGTGTTGTTCTGCAACTATTGATGCAAGCAATGTATAACATTCACACTCTGCCTATTTAGAACAATAATTACTTTTGGAGCTGACATTGGTAACATTAAAAAATGAGCATGTAATCAATATAAAACTTGTAAAGCTTTTTTTTTTTTTTAAGTGGAAATTAATTATATGTTTGACAGACATAAGCATAGATGTTAAACTGAACAACTTCTAAATCTACTAATGGTGCAGAATGAGAGCTTTTCTAATTAGGGAATAGAAAGTAGTTACTTATTAAAGATAGTCTTTTGAAATCTTATGTTTTTTTCTGGTTCAAATGTTTTGCAGCAGTCAAGAAGGTGTGTTTCTTTGTCATGATCAATGCCCTAAATTAATCCTAAAAAAAAAATTAAAAAAAAAAAATTACACTCTTGCAATGACTAACTAGGTTTGCTCAAACATATGACTCTGTACTTAGGAACTTTCAGTTAAAGTGAGGTCTTTTTCTGCATATGTGTACATGTGTTGGACACTACTGGTTGTAACATGTCTAATGTTCCCATCTGTTTTTTTGTACTGCTGTGCCAGAAGGTATCTGCTATATGGTAGTTTCACTATGATAATACATGACTTCAGAGTTCAATTCTTAACTCATTATTTAAACTCTTATGTTGTAAAGTACAAAATTAATGAAAACTTAAGTAGTGAAAACAAAAAAATTAAAAGGCCACATCAGTTTTTCAGGATGATTTGGTGGAAAATGGATTGGCACACCAAGAATTAAAATCACTTATTTCAGGGGCTTTTCAGGAAGATGCAGGAAAAAATCAAGCTGAAATTCAGTAATGTATAATGTAAAAGAGAAGTGAGCTAAAAAATGGAAAATAAATATTTATCTACAAGGTATTTTAGAGACCCATTTTCAGTTGGGGTGAATTGTGTCTATAGATGATGGTCAGTGTTAGAGAAATCATAGTTAATTTGAAACCTAACCTTTAGATAGTTAAAACTGACATGATTTCAGTCACAGTGGTTTTACTGAAAACAGAAAGTGATGAAAAAGAGGGAATATTTATTTATAAATTTAATATAGATAGAAGGCAAACTTTTACGTAGCACTGAAATGTGCTCTGATACAAAGATGGAAGGGACTATGTAAACTTTCCTTCTTACTTTATGCTGCATTTAATTTTTTTAAATCATCTGATAGTTGACAAGATATGTAGCTAAAACTTTTAGCTGCCAGTAACTATATATTTTGTTCATTAATTGTATCATTGGAAAAGGTTGCTCAGGACAGTGGTGGAGTCCCCATCCTCATCAACAAAAGGAAGACTAGGGAAAATATGGGGCCAGTGCTGAATGAGGTGGGTGCCCTGGTGACAGAGGATGCAGAGAAGGCAGAGTTGTTGAATGCCGCCTTTGCTTCAGTCTTCACTTCTGGCCCTCAGGAATCGCAGGCCCTGGAGGTAGGAGAGAAAGTCTGGAGAGAGGAAGATTTTCCCTTGGTTGGGGAGGATCAGGTTAGGGACCATTTAGCCAAACCTGACACCCACAAATCAATGGGTGCTGATGGGATGCACCCTTGAGTACTGAGGGAGCTAGTGGATGTTATTGCATAGCAACTCTCCATCATCTTTGATACGTCATGGAGGATGGGAGAGGGGCCTGAGAACTGGAGGAAGTCCAATATCACTCCATTCTTCAAAAAGGGCAAGAAGGAGGACCCAGGAAACTACAGGCCAGTCAGGCTCACCTCCATCCCTGGGAAGGTGATGGAACAGTTCATTCTGGAGGCCATCTCTAATCATGTAGAGGAAAAGAAGGTTATCGGGAATAGTCAACATGGATTCACTAAGGGAAATTCATGTCTCACTGATTTCATAGCCCTCTGTGATGGCATAACTGGCTGGATAGATGAGGGGAGAACAGTAGATGTTGTCTACCTTGCAAGGCTTTTGACGCTGTATCCCATAACATCCTAATAGGTAAGCTTAGGAAGTGTGTGTTATATGAGGGAACAGTGGGGTGGGTAAGGAACTGGCTCAATAGCAGAGGTCAGAGGGTTTTAATTGGTGGTGCAGAGTCTAGTTTGAGGCCTGTGGCTAGTGGTGTTCTCCAAGGATCAGTACTTGGTCCAGTCCTATTCAATGTATTCATCAGTGACTTGGACGAAGGGACTGAGTGTACCCTCCGCCAGTTTGCTGATGGCACTAAGCTGGGAGGAATGGCTGATACACTGGAAGGCTGTGCTGCCATTCAGTGAGATCTGGATAGGCTGGAGAGTTGGGCAGAGAGGAACCTGATGAAGTTCATTAAGGGCAAGTGTAAGGTCCTGCACCTGGGGAGGAATAACAGCATGCACGAACACAGGTTAGGAGCTGACCTGCTGGAAAGGAGCTCTCTAGAAAAAAACCTGGGTGTGCTGGTGGACAGCAGGCTGACCATGAGCCAGCACTGTGCCCTTATGGCCAGGAAGGCCAACAGTATCCTGGGGTGCATTAAAAAGAGTGTGGCCAGCAGGTCAAGGGAGGTTTCCCTCCCCTTCTACTCTGCCCTGGTGAGGCCACATCTGGAGTATTGTGTCCAGTTGTGGGTTCCCCAGTTCAAGAGAGATAGGGAACTTCTGGAGAGAGTCCAGCAGAGAGCTACTAGGATGACTAAGAGGCTGAAGCATCTTATGAGGAAAGATTGAGAGAGCTGGGTCTATTTATCCTAGAGAAAAGACTGAGAGGGGACCTTATTAATGTTTATAAATATCGAAAGGGTAGTTGTCAAGTGGATGGGGTCAGACTCTTTTCAGTGGTAGTCAGTGATAGGACAAGGGGCAATGGGCAAAAAGTGAAATACAGGAGGTTCCACTTGAACATGAGAAAAAATTTTATTGCTATGAGGGTGACAGAGCACTGGAACAGGCTGCCCAGAGAGGTTGTGGAGTCTCCTTCTCTAAGATATTCAAAACCCACCTGGATGCAGTCCTGTGCAACTTGCTCTAGGTGAACCTGCCTTGGCAGAGCGGTTGGACTAGATGATCCTCAGAGGTCCCTTCCAACCCCTACCATTCTGTGATTCTTTGATTCTGTGATCCCTGGAGGTATTTAAGAGCTGTGTAGACATAGTGATTAGGGACATGGTTTAGTCAGGGACTTGGCAGTGTTAGATTAATGATTGGACTTGATGACCTTAAATGTCTTTTCCAATCAAGGCAAATCTGTGATTCTGTGATCCTTCTCTTTAAGCAATAAGGAAGCTACTGAATTAAATAAATAGTCATGCAGGTTATAAGCAGTACAAGCTATGCAACAGTTCTGATTTCAATAATTAGAACACTAATCTCACGATAATTCTGTTTACTCATGATTATGAAAATCATGAGTATCCACAATAGGTTTTAATCACATCTGAATAAAAAGTAATCACATGCTTTCCCAGGGTAGCTCTGTAGTTTTACATTCCTTGGGCCATTTTATGTTACCACAAGCCACCAGAGAATTGACAGAATGAAGGAGGAACATCTTCTGAACATAAGCAGTAAAAATGGGCAGAGTTGTCTTTGCAAAGATGTTAGGATATAGAGTATACTGGTCAGGGAAACTGTTAAATTTTAAAATAATATCTGGTATTCTCCCAGAACAGCCATACTGGCACATGTCAGAGGTGTTCAACCTCTGACAACTATGCTACAGATACATAGTGTGGAGCAATGCAAGTTGCTGGTAGCTTTTCTTAACCTTCTGTATCCTAAATACTTTAGTCGTGCTATGGTTGTGTGCCATGACACTACGTTTGTCTATATAAAGGCAGACACAGCTAGCCCTTTATGTAATGTTTTTGGCTGAAAATGTGACATTGAATGGAAAGGCAAGAGGAAGAAAGAAAATGTAAAAAATATTAGGAAAAGCATTTCTAACCATTGCTAAAATGTCATCTCTGAATCATTAACAATAATTGTAATTGCACATAGCAAATTTTGGCTAATGTTGTATATCAGGTCATAACTTTTGCAACCATAAATCAGAATGCCAGTGGAACTATGATAATGATAAATTTCACAGGATGAGAATCCACCTTAAGACAAAATCAGGACTCGAACTCAATGGGTTTTTGTCTCCAGATCTGTGCTTAGCTTTTTATTCCAGACTTGCAATTTCTTATGCCTTGAGAAGTAAGCCTTTTAGCATATTATTAACAAAGACTGCTCTTGAAACTTAACCTGAAAAAAAAAAAAAAAAAAAAAAAAAAGTATGGAGTGAGAGAATTGCCCTCACTCCCACCAGAAAAGGTTATAACAGAAATTTGTGTTAGTGGAAAATATACTTCATGGCTCCCATATTCTGGCAGTTGATTTGGTGGTGGTGTGATGTTGGGATACCCTTGGTACTAAAGTTCATGTTTCAAGTATTGGCCTTTGATGTCTCTGAGAGGTTGATTGACTTGTTTGGTGACAGAAAGCCTTACACATACTTGCTAACTCTTTGGATATAAACAATTGCTTTAACTTTTATGTTAGATAGTTGGGTTTGAGGATTTTTGTTTTCTCTTCCATATGCCTGCTTTTCTCTTTGACATGTCAGCTTAAAACTTCTGAAGTGAAATGTACCACAGAATAAAGTAGGTACAACTTCAAAATTGTAACATTGTCCTCAAATAATTTCAAAACACATAATTTATTGGAATTAAGAACTCATTCTGATTTTAATATTTACAAAGATATAAAATCTAAATACCAGAAATCCAAGTAAAATTTAGTTAGAGAAATTCAAAGTTAACAAGCGATGGAATAAAAAACACTGATTTGAAATTAGAGTTCTTTTGTAAATTTTGTTCTGAGAGATTTGCTTAGAAGCTTTGAAAATATCCTTCAATTTTTAATCAAAGTTGGGATGTGAGAAAAGAAGGTTGCAACTCTTCATAAATTCTGTCAGCTTCAGTGACACCTCAAGAGATTATGGCTGTTTACCCACCTCCAACAACTGTCACATCTGTGTGTCATAGTAAAATGATGAATCAAAGATATCCAAAGTCTCCCAAAGAGTTTTATATTTTTGCAATGTGAAATGTTTATGTTTTCCAAATAGGAAGGTCATTGTGGTTGTACTTCACCTTTCTTTTTTTTTTTTTTTTAAATTTGGCAGATCAGTTCTACTTATATTTAAAAGCCTGGTGCTTCTAAAACTGCAAACAATAATGACTGTGTTACTTTCCATGGAAGTCAGGCTTACTGCCCTGGCCTTACTCTCTGGTTATGTTTTAGACTAATGTGGACTTCCTAGAAGTTACATTAGCTGACTATGAGAAAACAAAACATTGCAGTTACAGTGCCCAAATGGAATTAATTCACAGAATCTGATTTATTCATCTGTAAGCAATCAATATTTACTGTACGCAAGATATTTTTTCTCCTCACAAGAGAAGTCACTTATTCTACAAGTTCTGTGTTTACAATATTTCTATAAATTGAGTTATAAAAGTCTGAAGACACGTCTTGTTTATCAAAATTTAGCCTATTAGAACATTTTTCACTGTGCTCAAGTTGTCACTTATAGAATGGCTTAACAAAAAGGTGACCTTTTAAGTCTTCTTTTTACCATGTTTCTATCACCCAATGAACTGAAGTCAAAAAGAGTTTAAAAAATGAACTGTTTAAAATTATATTTACGAAGTCAGATAATTTGAATTTGCCAAAATATGACATTTAATTATTTGTGCACGTGAACTTGTTACATGAACCAATTATTGTTTCATGATCCTTTCTAGCCTCTTTCAGACTTTCTCCAGCACAAAAAAAATAAATCTTCAGAGCACTGAAAAGCTTTAACCTAAACAGATGCGTAGAGGCCAGTGGTTATCCTAATAGGAGGGAAACAAAGATATTTTGTAAATAAAGAAAACGAAAGGATGGAAAGATGAAAATTCTTCTTGTAATAATGTGACTGTCTTTCTTAATATTGAAGTTACTCTGTGGTTCAACTTTAACATTTGACACACTGCTGTCACATTTTTATGTATCATATTGAAGGAAGATGAATAGATTGACACAATATTTCCATTATTATATTGATACAGTAGAGCCTGTAAATATGATTTTTGCTGATCCTAGTGAAAAGTCTTGAATTCTGCTCTAGCTTCAGAACACAAGTCTCAGGGTTGGCCTAGGCTCACCTTGGCTGGAGCTGGGCTGAGTTGTTTCAGCTCCTGCCTTGTACCTCTGTGGGAAGGGTCTGACAAACCCAGGGGGTCATTGCCCAACGAATTAGATCCCCTGGTGAAGGAGCTGGGCCTGGGGAGGCTGTAGGTCCATGCTCACCCCTTCCTCTGGGAGCAGCCAGAAGGCAGCTGCCCAGGATGACACATTAAAATAAACCCAAACTTTTTCCAGGACAGAGGGCTTCCAAATATGTCTGTTCTTGGCAAAGAACTCAGGATGATGGTGATTTATCATAACATCTTCCTCTGTTCTTGAGGAGGCTGGCACCATCACCTTCAAATCTCAAGGGACATTGAAAGGGTAAGCACAACACCAAGGGAACAGGGAAAGTAAGACCAATAAAAAGATATAAAGCCCAAGAGGAAATCATATGCACTATTCAGAAATAAAGCTGTTCATGGAGAAAGAAAGATGTTTATAGAGAACATTTTAGAAATATAGGCATCAAAACTTATTAATGAAACCCAAGTATTTTAAAATAAATAATAATATACTTAAGATTATAGTTAGCCCCATGCGTTGTAACGGTGGTTTGTTTTTTGTTTTTTTTTTTTTAAATAGGTAGGAAAATCTGTTATTGCTGTGTATTTCCACTAGGAGGAGAAATTAAATAGATACAAAACAAACAATCAAAATAAAACTTGTTTTGGTAAAGAGACTAGGGATCAAACATAAAACAATGTCTGTTCAAAGATTCAAAGCTTTGACCTAGCCATACTAGGTTTTTTTTCCTGAACTACTCTACTAGTATTTGTACAGGATATTTGCAAAACTCCCATACACTTTCCTTACATCAAAGCTATGCTTATTAAAAGGAGGTTGAAAAAGCAAACTGATTACATAAATGTAGAGTACTCAGGACAACAGGTATAAAAAGTCCACTGCTGTGTAAAAGTGAATGTTTTGACTGAGGTTTAATGGATTAGAAGAAATAGTGGGTTTTTTCCTACGAAATAGTGGAATCACACAGACACATATGTCCTTACCACCCCAAGACATAAACTTTTTTTTTTGAAGCAAGAATTTTTTGTAAGAAACAGTAGAAAGACAATCATATGCTTAATGTCTTCAAACTTTTTGTACTGGTAACATGTGCAGAGCTTTATTTAGCTCTACATCATAGATAATGAAAAAGTATGGAAATTTAGATATGAGAAATGCTCATAAAATATTAATTTCATCTTTCTTCTTCAACTAAACGCAACTCTCCATTATCTCTTCTATGAACCTGACACATATATATAGCATTCTCCTGGAGAAACTGGTTGCTCATGGCTCGGACAAGCGTACTCATCATTGTGTAAAGAACTGGCTGATGATAGTGAATGGAGTTAAGTCCAGTTGGTGCCTGGTCACGAGTGGTGTTCCCCAGGGAAAAGTGTTGGGGCCAGTTTTGTTTAATCTCTTTATCAATGATCTGGATGAGGGGATTGAGTGCACCCTCAGTAAGTTTGCAAATGATACTAAGCTGGGCAGGAGTGTTGATCTGCCAGAGGGTAGGAAGGCTCTTCAGAGGAACCTGGACAGGCTGGATAGATGGGCTGAGGCCAATTGTATGAAGTTCAATAAGGTCAAGTGCTGGGTCTTGCACTTGGGTCATTACAACCCCATGCAATGCTACAGGCCTGGGGAAGAGTGGCTGGAAAGATGCCCAATGGAAAAGTATCTAGGGGTGTTAGTCCACAGCCGGCCGAACATGAGCCAGCAGTGTGCCCAGGTGACCGAGAAGGCCAACAGCATCCTGGCCCGTATCAGAAATAGTGTGGCCAGCAGAAGTAAGGAAGTGATTGTTCCTTTGTATTCGGCACTGGTGAGGCCTCACCTTGAGTACTGTGTTCAGTTCTGGGCCCCCCAATACAAGAGGGACATCAAGGCTCTGGAGTGTGTCCAAAGAAGGGCAACAAAGCTGGTGAAGGGCTTGGAGAACAGGTCTTATGAGGAGTGGCTGAGGGAACTGGGATTGTTTAGTCTGAAGAAGAGGAGGCTGAGGGGAGACCTTTTCGCTCTCTACAAGTACATGAAGCGAGATTGTAGAGAGGTGGATGTTGGTCTCTTCTCCCAGGTAACAGGTGACAGAACAAGAGGAAATGGCTACAAGTTGCACCAGGAGAGGTTTAGGTTAGATATTAGGAAAAATTTCTTCACAGAAAGAGTAATCAAACATTGGAAAAGGCTGCCCAGGGGAGCGGTTGAGTCATCATCCCTGGCTGTATTTAATAGACGGGTAGATGAGGTACTTAGGGACATGGTTTAGAGATGGGATTGGTAGTGATAGGTTAATGTTTGGACTCCATGATCTTAAAGGTCTTTTCCAACCACTATGATTCTATTATTATATATAGATATATACATAAAGAGGAGTGCACATAAAGGGAGATTCAATGTTAGAGAAGGCTGAGGAGGATATTCTCCAAAATTAAAAGATCATTTTGCAAAAGTTAATATATTGTTAAAGGAATGTTAATGATGTCAAGAATCATCAGTTTCTGGTCTAATCTTTATGTCCCTGAAAACAATCACACATGCTGCAAACTTGCTGTGTAAAAGTATTTCTTGTGAGGACATCACAATGTAGCTAGTATGTTTTTAAAAAGATAGAGAAAAGCACTTTCATTGTGATACTGTAGGCTACCTTGAGAACAGGTTATAAGGCAAGCATTATCAGTGTCATGAATCAATAGAAAAAAAAAAATCTATGGGGATCAAGAGATATTGCCCTTGCATTATAAGCTTCCATTTCTTGTGTCCTGAGTATAATTGATCTAACAGTACCTATTCATGAACAACAGTTTTCGCCATCTGTAGAGGAAAACATCAGCCTTGATTTCTGAGGTTTAAAAAACACAGAATGGTAGTTCATAGCAGAAGGAACTGCAATGTGTTCTGGTTCATAGCAGGAAGATGCAAATAATTTTTTTTTAAATATCAGTATTGCACTATTATATCTTACAGCTATTCTTAATTAGAAGTCTCATTGTATTAAATAAGGTGCACAGGTGACCCAGAAGAATAAGTAGATAGGTATCTTTTGCCATAAGACTATATAATCTATTGCCCGTGCTGTTGTCCTACATGAAAAAAACTTAGATTGGAATCCTTTGAAATGCTATTCACATTTAATGACCTTTAATAAAATTAGAATTATCATCCAATTCTAACTACAGAATTGAAAGCATAAAAAAGAAATAATAAACATAACAAAACAGTGTCCATAGTATGCTGTGAAACAGTGAACAGCTGACAATGCCTTGAGACCTGGAATTTGCACTGACCTGATACTAGGATGCCTGATCATCTACTGAGGTATTGTCTCACAGTTCAGGGAAGCCCATCACCCCATTCCTGTCATCCTGACAGCAGGAGAAGATTTAACTCATGCAGTATGATGTGACAGATGCACTCGACCCCCCCTTAATCAAACCAACAATGTTTTGGTACAGGCTCCAAAGGATGTAAAAACCTGCATCATAGCCAGGCCAAGAACACCTCTAGGGAACCCACGAAGGAACAGAATGACACACTGAACACCGATAAGTCGTGCGAGTCTCTTGCATACCTCTTCCATTGTATGAAATTTGAGTATAAACCAACCACTTTAGCCCATAAATATAACAGCCTAAGTGAACCTGCTGTGAGCTCTCCCTGGCAGGCAACATGGCTGCATGGTGATGATCTCCCCTTGAGCTGGGAAGCCACTCAAGAGTGTTCCTCAAAGCAATGAGATCTTTTACCAATGACAGATTGCTGAATGAGTCCAATTTTAACTCTACCTGGATGGCAACTGGACTGCACATCAGGCAACATTCCCCTTCAGCAGGGACTCCTCTCAGTGTTAAAAGATATTAGTTGCTTAGCTTAAATAAGTTCTAAACACAATAAATCACTTATAATTATAATACTGTGTTATTTAGTATGCTGTTTGCTTAGTTTTCCTTACCTAGCATGAGTAGCTAGATGAGCTGAAGCCTTTGGCCACAAGTTGTAAATTTCCACTTAGAGTTACTGAACTAGGTCTAGGACTGAGTCTGGATTCAGCTGCACCTAGACTCCTCTCTGAGAAGGAGTTTAAGAAAGCAAGGGGGTCCATACTGAACCTTGTGACACAATGCAAGGGTCTCTCTTACCTTTTTGCATCTCCAGTCCCTATGTAAATCACTCTAAATCAATTTCAACCCAATTTTCTCTCTATGTTTCCTCCATATAGTAAGTAATAGAGTGAACCTTGCCATTGAACTCTAGGTCACACATTTATCTAAACACTCATCTGCAACATAGGGTTATGACAACATATTTGATTTATTGTCCTACTCTAGCTGTGATGATCAATCACAGGGCTACTCAACAGGTACCCCCAGACAACACTTCTCACACAATTATATACTTTATTACTACTTTTCCTGTTTCTTCTCTCCTTTTTGTCATCTTTATAACTCTTTTTTTCCTCTTAGTGTCCTCCCTACCCTGAGGTAGGGTACTTTTGAGGGACTTTATATAAAGACAGTTAATTATAGAACAAGGGGAAATGGCTT
>NW_010330747.1:0-12792 GCF_000700745.2 Antrostomus carolinensis
TTCCAACTCCTACCATTCTGTGATTCTGTATATAAAAATATACTAAAGCCTGAAAAGGCAACCTGATCTGGCTTTAAGTACCCAAATTGACACATTGTAGTTCAGGGCACTGTATCCTCAATACTATGAGTTCAGCCTTGGCACACATTGCCTAAATATCCCATTTATCTCCCTGGTATTCTTCTAGAAGGACCCTGCATTCACCTTATCTGCCTGACATGAACCATATGAGAGCACCACAGGAGAGCTATGATTGCAATGCACCTGGCAGGTCTTCTCTCCAGAGAGGGACAAACTCAGATCTCTTCTGATACATATCACAGTCCCAGGATACCTCATCTGGTGTGCATTGAGCCTTTCTTCAGGCCACAAAAATTTATGGGTTTACATTTACACAATTTGGACAAAAGACAAATTTGGGTTTGAGTGCAGTCCCAAAATACAAAGTCAATATAGCCAACAAGATTCAAGTGAGCACTGAAATAAGGTAAGATCTTCTACTCAAGCTGCTTTTGCTCCTTAAATATCATTTAAATTAAAAATAAAATATTAAAAAAAATAAAAAACCCCACCAAAACAGAGGCAAGATTCAGCCTTTTCTGTTAAAAGGTATGGAGTTCAGGTACAACTCTTTTCTACTATTCTCTGCTATCATGAGAAAGCAGTTACATCTAAATAGAAAAGGTTCCTATTTGCTGTGCCACAAACTTGTTTCATTGAACTGGAAGACCAGTCCTCCTAACCAGAGGAGAGGGATCAGTATCTGGTGAACGATGCTTCCTTTACAAGAGCAATAATATGACTTTTGGAAAAAAAATCATGCACCTTTTTTTTTTTCTATTAATATAATCCAGTATAAATTCCACTATTTCAAAGACTTGCTGCTAGAAGAGCCAAAATCATTGCAAAAACATTGCTCAACGTGGACAAAAGTAGATCTCCAACACACAACTGGAAACCTACATTAATGAAACCAGCTGGGAGTTCCATACTTCCCCCAGTACATGGGCTGTGTGTTCCACAAATAGCGAACTGCAGATGTAGGATAAGCCCTAAAAAGTTTATGTTAGGTGAGAGTCCACTTTATGAGTAGTACTGGCAAGACTCCACAACTCAAATCAGTTTTTCATAGTGAAATATACTCCTAGAAACTAAACCTAGCCCTGAAGTATGAACCAGTTTGTCAGAGCTACACACGATAGACTTTAAGGTGAACAGCAACCTCTTATACATTTTACTAAGTTAAAATTATTTTAAAAAAAAAAAAAACTTTTAGAAAAACAATATGTAAAAATTAGGAAAAAATTATAGTAGTTATATAATGTGACAAAAAATTCCTACAGCTGGGACAATGTTCGTAATCCTATCCCCTCGGCAATTCTGCTAAGGCAGAACACGCTGGCAGCTTCACAGAGCACACATGTTTATTCACATCATATTGTGCACTCTACCTCTTATTCATGCTAAAATATTATATGTCTCTGGAGCAAATAGAAGCTGAAAGGGCATGAAGGGGGTAGCTCTTCAGGTTTGTTATAGCAGAAGGATGCACTCAAAAACAATAGACCCATTACCAGTACCTAGCTATTTAGAAGATCTCCTTTTAGTATTTTTCACACTGAAATATATCAGAGGTACAGGTATATCTTGGGTTTACAAAGTCAAAAAACACAACATATCAAAAGATATACTAAAATATAAAACACCATTTTTGTCTGACTCCTATAAAATATTATTTGGCTTTCTTTTGATACTGGAAAGACAATGCGAGAAAAAAAAAAATACACTTCTAAAAATGATTTAATGAAGAACTTAATGATGGTTTAATACAAAATTATTACAAATGAGTGTGAGGACTGTGATTCCTGTCACCTTATGGAATTATAGAAGTAAATAATTCCATCACTCACTGTGGCCTCTTTATTCTGCTTCAACATAGCAAAGGCAGCATAAATTGGCCTCTAGAAATTCCTAGAGTTCAGGAGTGGCAGAGAGCCAGCACAGGCACAGTCATGGTGCCCTGCTACACCAGCAAGCTGGGAGGATGCTGGTGGAACATTTCCTGAAACTGTTCTATTTTGTACCCTGGAGTGGTCCAGACTCCACTTCTGGCCTGTGTTTTCTTGTGGCACACTCTGCCTCCCTGGAAGCAGACATCCCGAACCCTAAAATGGCATTACATGCATTTTCGTTGGAACTAGGACCAACTTCTTGATCTCACCCGTGTTTTCCCAATTTGGATCCACAAAAGGAACTTTTAAGAACCTTTATGAAATCCAGAGACAGGCCAAAAAACTTTAAAAAAATGTACCCAAGTGCCAGTCGGTGTTCTCTTGTGTTGTCTGCAACTATGATACACAGCTACGTAAATGGTAAAGTACAGCTTGAAAAACCTCTCAGCCATATGCTTCCCTGTTGAGCTAATCAGGTAAAATAAAAATTCAAGTTCATGTTCGTCCTTCAGGTTTTGTTCAGTGATATTACTGAATAGGTTTAACGTGGTTGCCCCACCCCCTGCCTTAAATTCTGGGTACTCTTGGCAGGTAGATTGGGTTGCTGGGGGAATATTTGCAGTGGAAGACAGAATTTTTTCCTATATATTCCTGTTGAGACCTTCAATAAATTAAGTTGGTGGTTTTGAAGTTTTTCTGCCTACTTGCTACCATAAGTCTCTAAATAGAGCCTCTATAGTTTTTTCTATATAACCCATCTTAGTGTTTATAAGGTGGTAGAAGTTGTGGAACTTACCTGCAGGCTTGCCAAGGTCAGTGTATGAGCATAGCTCTGCTTTATTAGACTTTGGAAACATTCCCATTTGGAGGTTCATTTTGAAATGTATAAATCTCAGTTGGTAAAATACCATGACCTTCTAGCAACTTCTAAGCAAAAAATCCACACTCACCTCATACACCAGCATAAATCTAACTCATATCACCTTTTATTCCTCCTTCTTCCACAGCTGGTCCAGCACTCAGTGGGAAACTGCTGAGTTTCACATCTCAGGGGAGCACTTTGCTTTGCAGTGGTTGCCACTGTACCAGTGTAGTGAGAGCCATTTTTATCTCTGCAGGTTTTTGCCAGGAAAAAAAAGGATCCTAAAATGACTCTGAACTCCCAGAAATAATAATTGCTACAGTAGATAATTCTGAGTTATAGAAAGTATGGTAAAGAATTGCTCTACTTCTTCACCTTGCAATTGAAGGCAACAAGATCTTCATTTTCCTATGTGATATCTACAGAATTGCTACAGAGACATAAAAAGAAATTTTAAAAAAGAACATGTAAGGCCAGATTTATTCCAGCAGGTGCAAGGAGATGCAGTTTGCACCTTTGTGCACAATCAAGGACTACCCTTGTCTGTGAGGGCTCCTTTCTCCAACCAAGGAAAATCACACAGCACTTCCACTTCTCCCCACACTTTAAAGCTCCTCTGAACTCAGAGTCATCACCAAAGAAGCTCCAGAACTACTCAGAAATCTTCCTAGGGGATGCACACAACAAGCCTTGTTTACTGATAACAGCCACCTTGGCTTAGGTGATCCTTATCTAAGCTAATCCCACTAATCTTTAATTGTGGTAGCCACTTAGAGGAGGAAAGGTTGCAGGCAGCTGCAAACTTACTCAAAAATTCACATCACATACAGGTCCACGTTGATGGGTGTTCTTGTCAGGGGTGTTCTCAACCAGTTCATATTAAATGTGACTGATAATGTGGAAAGTCTACAAAGTTGCCTCCTGGACTTGGGCTTTTTTCCTCCTACATCTTGAGGATGAGGCTAGAGCCTACCTTCTATGAGTGATTCTTTTACAAAATCAGGTAAAAATATTGTCCAAAACCATGGAAGAGAGCTTGCATCTTTTTTTACTTCCAGAAACAAATAAACTAAAAAAGAAGCAAAGAAGAAAAGAAAGACCCATAAAAATGGCAGTTAAGCAATACAACTCAAATGTCACATTTACAACCTCTTTATTGTCAGTTATAACTCAACAAGTGCTTCAATCCTTGTGGCTGAATCTACTCATGACATATTGTAGGCTATGTTCATTCACAGTATTGTTCAGTGAAAAATATAAAATTTTACTATCAATACAACTATGAAAGAGAGGGTGAACATGAGCTGGGGAAAAAGGACAAAAAAGTATAATAAATTTCCAGTGTAGAAACCATTTTTATTCTATTTTTCCACAGCATTCAATATCCATGCTTGCAACTGTACTACAAAGTTAAAATGTTGGGGAATAAAAGAGGGAGACAGGAGAAAAAAAAAAACTAAAAAAAGAAAGCAAAGTAGACAGAATAAAAGAAATTGGAAGCACAGAAACTCAAGAAAATTGGAAAGGAAAGCAAGATGGAAAGGGGGCAAGTGCAAGGGGAACTGTTACAGCCAGTGTAAAGACTGAATGGTAAAAGCGTCTGCAAAGATACCTTTAAATCTTTGCGGGTGCAGAGAGATTAATACTAAAAGCGGTGATGAGATGGGAGAAGATGACTCCATCAGCAAGAGCTCTTGCTCCTAATGGTTGGGAAGTCGCCTGCACAGCAGCCCAGAGCCAACCACTTCCCCCACCCCCACCAGCCCCACACAGCCCAGTCACTGCTGGGGGCCAGAGGAACCCTGTGCACACAGAGACACACACACGAGCAGAGAGTGAAACCTGCAGCCAGGGCTGTTCAAAGCATTCTTTTCTGAAAAGCTTTTCTTTTTAAAAAGTCTCAGAAATCCGAGTCCCCCGCACCATTATATTTCTTCTGCCTCCCATGAATGCCAGCATATACTCAGGCAGTGTTATGCTGAGCAGTGCACTCCTACCACCTTGAAGGAAAAGATTAATTTAAAGCCTCCCAGAATTCCCTAAACTCAAAATACTCTGTGGCTATTACCCTGTCTGAAACATTACAGTCAACTGCTCAAGAGCGGTATTACAGATATAAAATAAACAACAGCATACGCTATTAATTAATTTGTTTATGAAATGCCATGCACATTCTAGATGTTCAAAAAAAGATAGTTCCTCCTCAAAGAATCTAGTTCATGGCATAATGACAGCACACTGGATAGGAATGAAAGCAAATGGAGAAAGCAAACAGCAGGAGAGGCACCATTAAAACACAAGCGAGACATTCTACATTGGCTAGAAGTAAAGTGGGAGACAGAATAATAGCCCTTCTAGCACTGAATCTATACAGCTATTAAAAGATTTTTTTTTAATTTAAAATCAGTACAATTCACCATAGTTAAATCTCACCGAATTACAGAATTGTACAAGTCAGATATTTGTGTGCGTGCTGCCGCTTGTGTAATTTACACTCCAGCCCTAAGTGATTACTGGATCAGCCAGCTGACATATGGGAAATATTTGCACAGAGCTGTGACACGGGGAAGTTTGTGGTTTAAAAAAAAAACGGGGGGGAGGCGGAAAAAAAGGTGCTGTTAGTATGGAGTCTGTGCCACTCCAGCTGAGTGAAGCCAAAGTTTCACTTGGAAATTTTCCCACCAGAACTTCCATCCTCTCAACAGTGTTAGCAAGAAAAGTCTTTTGCATTCATAATGCTTTGCTTTCACAGGAAGAGAGACCTAATGCTGCAGAGCAGCAAATGCATCGCTCTCACTAATAACCTACCTATTCAAAGAAATATTACCAATTGAAGTATTACAAAATTAAAAGAGTTGTCAGAGGAACTCAGATGTTGAGCTCTACTTAGAGAGTGTTTAAGAGGAGAAAACTTAACTGCTCTTGCTAGTAGTGCTGGCAACATATTCAAAAGTTTCTTATTCTTGTGGGTCAACAGCAATATGCCACCACATTAGGGTACCAGGGAGTGCTGCACCATTAGCAGTGTCATCATCTAAGTGAGGCTCAGGATCAAGCTCGTCCCAATCACTGATCACTAACAACCCCAGGTAATGTTTTCCACAAGTCACATCAAGTTGCATATCCTATCTAAATACACACTGTGCAATTAAATTCTCCCTCCTGCCGCTCTCTGGGCTGTTTCAGCTGGAGATGTTTGCTGTGCTCAACGCCTGCCATGCTGCAGTTTGCTGCTACATGCTCTTGAACTGATGCCATGTTTCAGTTCATACGTGGCTGGCTTTCGGTGGTGGGAGAATTAATACACGTTAACACATTGTATAAACGAGCTAGGCTGTAAAGTCCTTTTAAATCCATCTGAATGATAACTGCTTATATATCAAAGGAAAGAGTCCACATTTAGTTTGTCTTTTCTGGTGTTATTACCCCAGATGCTGGGTTGCACTGCAGAAGATGCGAAATCTTGTACCATGAATTATCAACTCATTTATGTGCTTTGGGCCTGATTCTGTCTCCTTTAGTCAGCTTGCCTCTCCAGGACAGCCAAAGAGAAAGGTGCTACCAGCTCTCCAGGATACTTCTGTGCCCAACAGGTTTTTGCCATTACTGAATCAGTTATAAGAAATGCCTTCTCCTTGCATGACTAGCATTTAATAGTGAGAAAACTGCTCAAAATTCTTCCAGTGTTCTTCATACTTTCAAAAAAAAAAAAAAAATTGACACTTCATATATGAGATGAACCAAACCAATTCATGGAAATGTACATCCTATAACTAGGGAAAGTATTTTGTTACCATTGGTGTTACTAGCTTATGAGAACTGACAAGATCACAGCCCACGGTGGTGTGGCTCAATGCCTGCAGAGAGAAAAAGGCTTTTGTACGTTTGCTGGAAAGAACCTACTTGCAGCCCTGACTTCTAACTGCAATGGAAGAAATATTCTACTTTCAAATGTGAATCAAAAAAATATTGCTAACATATTTCTCTCCATCAGCCAAACGATTTGTCTTATAAATACACTTTTTTGCTAATTCCTCAGAGGATGACAGCTGGGTGGTAGATTTATACAGCTAAGAAAAATTTTGAGAGGAATCCAAGCATTTTGAGGCATCTGAACTTTTCCAAACTTCCAGACCTTTAGAGCTTCATTCCTCACTACTGAACACACAGTAGTTCCTCTAATAGTATGTCATTACAGCTCACCATGAAAAAAAACCACCCAAATCCTGCATCTTTAAACTGCTGGGAATGAAAATCAATAATATATTGCAATTTTATCTGAGGTAAGAGTCTAAAATTACTTCTGAACATTCAATGATAGAGCATTCATTATCAAGCATATTCTTTCAGGGCTCAGGGACAATATTAGCAGGAGAAAAGAAAGGAAAGACTGCTCAGTCTTTGACACCATTACCCCCTTAATTTTTTAAAAAATAAAAATACAGTCAAGATTGTTAACTTTTTTCTATTAATTTATTATAAATAAGGGAGAAGCAAATGGAAAGCATGGTGGTGTGAGACAACTCAGTAGTAGAAACCATAAAGTACTCAAATTCAAATTTCTAATGCAGGATTTCAGATCTTAGGAGCAGTCATAAATTGCTTTAGACAAGAATGTTTTAAAAAAAAACCTGGGACATCTTCCTATAAACTGAATAATTAGGATAGATATGCACACACATGCATATGAAAAAGAAAATAAAAACTAAGCAAATTATCACAGCATCTCTGGCCTCCCTGCAAATAAATATTAAGGTGGATATGGAAGTACTGAAAGATACCAGGATTTTCACATTAAAAAAACCTGCATTTAATCTGAGCAAGTGCAAGCAAATACAAAGACATATTGAATAAGGCCCTTTAAGTGGTAGCTCCAAGCTCCTGGAGAAGGAGATAGCTTGCAATAACATCTGTAGAAGAGTTCAGCACTATCTGTGACACATATTCAAAACCACCTAAGGAGGGATAGGTTGCACAGCGTGCTCACAAGCATGGTCACAACAGAGAGAGGCAAGTCCATATGACTTCCATCAGCCTAGCTTGGGTACCACAAGCAGCTAAGCTCTGAAAGCACAGACTTCAGTGCAAGCTGTTAAAACACAGCTGGGGATCAGGCTCTTTCCTGTGGTATTTGGAGTTCACATCCTCTCTTTCTTTGCTACTGGTATCCAACTAGATTGACAACGTTAACAATACTACAGTCGATTCTCCAGCTTTGGTCAGGTTCAACTATTGGTACACTGTAGGTATGCACAGTGTAAGTAGTTCAGTACCAAAAATAACAACAACAACAAAAAAAAAAACTAGAAGGAAGGTAACCACAGAAGAGCAAGAGAAGTTCCTTGGCTAAGTGACTAAGGATTGACAATAGCCATTTTTTGCAAAATTCTTTTCTAGCTCTGAAGTCAAACAGCAATGGCAGACATACATCAAGAAAGATGTAGTTTGTATTCAATACTGCTTATATTTTGCATCCTTAAAAATATCCTGTCCTAAACACTGTGTAATTTTGCTATGTGCTTTTAAACGGCAGCCATGTTTTGACACAGGATCGCTGTATTCCAAGGGTGAGAAAAATCAATGCGCTACTGTTTAAGTGGTCTGTAGACTGCTTTGAGAACCAACCAGCAGAAGTGCCCTGCATTTATTTCATTATTTATTGTTATCGTGCAGAGGTGGTTATAAAGTCTGCTGGAATTAATTCTCCACGTGTGTTTGATTGCCAGGCTCTGCATGGACAGAGGGCACCTCTGTCCAATTAGGAGCCTTCCAAGGGAACATGGCAGAAGTATCCACTCCAGGGATTGTGTTTTATTTACTTTGCTTCTTAAACAGAAATATCAACCAGTTTTCCAATGCCGGACCAGTCCTGACAGCCCTCATCACACAGGAAGGCAAAAGAATATTAAGTAACCACATGAGCAATGTGCATTTCATAAAAATACCTAATACTTGGTTTCCTTATGAAATACATATTTTTCAGTTGCATCTGGCCAGGGATACATGATACTGAGAACATCTCAGATCTCCTGGATTTATTCAGTTACTGAAGTACTCATAAATGATAGGTTCCAAAGCCAGACTGAAACAGAAACTCTACAACATGCAGAGATATGTGACAGCACATATTCCATGAACAGTCCAAGTTCTTTGATTGATTTTTTGGAGGTTTATGTCTAGCACAAAAGTGCATTGCTATTAAACCATGATCACTGATTTAGTACAGATTTTTAAGTGAGTGCATGCCTAGGCAATAATACTTAAAAAACTGTAAAATGAACCTATGACTCATCCTTACATAACTATTAATAAATGCTACTTAGTGGCAAGCAACTTCTCTATGCTGCTGGCAGGAAATTAACAATATTAAAATAAACATATTTATTAGAAATCATTATTTTTCATTTAAAATATTTAATAGAATTATCAAATATGCATAAAGACTTCTGACATGATAATTCATCCTGCTTGAAGGTAAAACATTTTTTTACTCATCAGATGATCTCTGAGCTTGGACCTTCAAAACAACTATGAAGAATCTGTTTTGTTACTCCATAAAAGTTTTTCAGTATTTTTAGTTTTTTTCCATCCCAAACCGGAACAAAAATTCAGATAAAGAGAATTTTAAAGAAACAGCATATATTAAAATTTCATAATAAAAAGTTTTCTGAAAAAGGGTTTCATTTGTTTTCAGAAAGGTCAGAAAGATATTTCAATAATTCCATAACACTTCTTTTAAAAAAATCATATTAAGAGTCTTAGCTAAACTGTGTTTTTCTCACAAAGAGCTTCTGTTTCCACAAGCTGGAATTTTCTGATGAAATATGTTTCACCAGAAAATTCCTGTATTCACTATTTTAACATCAGCGTATTTTAGACTATCTAACCATTTCTAATGAGCACAATTAAAAAGAATTAATTATTTTATTCCTTTATTTATTTATTTATTTATTTTTAGTGTTCTGGAATCATTGCTGTGCTAGAAGATTATTCTTCCAGGAGCCAATAGATTCCCTTGTCATGCCTGATAGTGTAATACTGTATAGCATAATTCAGATTTACAGATTTACAGCAAATCATTGGAATAAAGAAACTGGGTAGAGAGTGGCTTCATAACTCTCTCCAAGTGAGCTGTTAATTGGGTGTTTTTCTATTCCAGATCCTAGAAGGTGAAAGCCTGGAGCAGGAGAATAACGACAATGTGGTACAGCAGAAACATCTACTGAGTATAGCTGTTACTTTCAGGCAAGATATTTTGATGTTGTCTAGCACTCCTGAAGTACTGAAAAGATCCAGAAACTTTCCAGACCCTTGTTCTCAATGACCCATTCACTAACTGATAAGAAAGGACATCGAAGATTCAAATTATCACTAAAAATAGAGTCTGTGCAGTGTTGATAAGACTTTGTACAATTTAAGCTCTTTCTTTGTGAATGGTAGTACTGTGACAAAAATACAGGTAAGCCTTTACACAAGTCATGGGAAGATACTCAAGTTTTGTTTTTGGTAGCTGGTTAGGTTTTGGTGGGGTTTTTTTGACAGTCACATATATGTGATTCTGGGTATCCAAGTGTCCATCAATCGCTGGATATAGAATCATAGAATATATTGGGTTGGAAGGGACCTTCACAGGTCATCTAGTCCAACCCCCCTGCAGTAAGCAGGCATATCTTTACTAGAAGAGGTTGCTCAGGGCCCCATCAAGCCTGACCTTGAATATCTCCAGGGATCAGGCGTCCACTACCCCCCTGGGCAACCTGTTCCAATGATCCACCACCCTCATATTGAAAAACCTTTTCCTAATATCCTACCTAAATCTACCATTTTCTAGTTTAAAACCATTACCTCTCGTTCTATTGCTACGTGCCCTTGTGAACAGTTCTTCCCCAGATTTCTTACAGGCACCTTTCAGGTACTGGAAGGCAGCTATAAGGTTCCCCAGGAGCCTTCTCTTCTCCAGAATGAACAACCCCAACTCCCTCAGCCTGTCTTCACAGGAGAGGTGCTCCAGCCCTTGTATCATCCTCGTGGCCTCCTCTGGACATGCTCCAACAGGTACATGTCCTTCTTGTGTTGAGGGCTCCAAAACTGGACACAGTATTCCACGTGGGGTCTCAATAGAGCAGAGTAGAGGAGCAGAATCACCTCTCTCGATCTGCTGGCCACACTTCTTTTTGATGCAGCCGAGGATGCAGTTGGCATTCTCGGCTGCAGCTGCACATTGGTGGTTCATGTTGAGCTTTTCAACCACTACTACCCCCAAGTCCTTTTCCTCAGGGCTGCTTTCCAGCACATCATCTCCTAGGGTCTATTGATAATGAGGATTGTTTCATCCCAGGTGCAGGAGCCTGCACTTGGCTTTGTTGAACCTCATGAGGTTCACCTGGGCCCACTTCTCCAGTCTGTCCAAGTCCCTCTGGATGGCACATTGGCTGCACCACCCAGCTTGGTATCATCAGCGAACTTGCTGAGGATGCACTCAATCCCACTGTCAATATCATTAACAAAGATATTAAACAGCACTGGTCCCAGTACGGACCCTTGAGGGATACTGCTTGTCACTATATATAAGGGTTCTTAATACAAATTTTAACCTCTCATTAATCCAACAAGGATAATACCCTGCTTGTTTTCAGAAATTAGGCAATGTTTTTGCAGTGATAGGAATGTAAAGCAGTGCACAGAACAGAGCAGGGGCATTCTGACCACACAAAGTAAAGGATGGGTTGCCTGCTACCCTGGTCATCAGCCTATGAATGTAAAGAAACTTAAATTCCAGTATTAGAGACAAGTACGGAACATCAAAGACTTAGTGACTAATCCAGTTCTCTAACATTTACTGTCTTTTTCTCTGACTCTTCTTTTCCACGTCCTTCCTCTCCTGCTTTCACATGGCCCTTCCATATCTTTTTGCTATTCCCCTTTATCAGCACGTGGCTGTTTATTGGTTTGCTACAAAGATATTGTATACATGCAGTAACAGGATAACAGATATCATAGGGAATGATTTTCCTTTTACAATTGTCTTTTCTAGAAATTCAGGTAATTCTTAAAGATAGACTTTCATTTGTGCTATGGACTGTAGGAGTTAAAGATACTGCTTTAAAATATACATGTTAAACACAGTTACTACTATATGATTGAGTTTTGAGTAACTTGTTCAAAATCCCAATTTATATCTGTAACAGAGCTAGAAAATGAACCTACACTGCCCAAATTAAAGCTCAGGAATTTAACTAACTGCTCAGCTTTCTTTTACAGTGATAAATAGAAGGAAAACCCAGAAGTGGATTTCATGTGAAACCTTTAAGAGATCAAATCTTTAAATCTTCATTTTTCCATTTGCGAAGTGCAGCTGACAGACAGCAGTTCATACACCCATGTTTTCTCACGGTCTAGTACCCCAGAGAGTAGTGACAACTCTAGTGACAAACTGCTGTCATCTCACTGTCATCACCACCTTCTAGTATCTAAATATTAGCAAACTTCCTAGGAACTTGCCAAGAGATGGACCACACTTCAGTGGTAAAAACGTTTGAGTGAAATATGCACTGATTGCCTGCTTGCAATATAGGCACTTCTTTAAAATGCAGCATGTCTGGAAAGAACTACTGGACTCTTGTCTATAGGCTGGAAAAAACTATAAACCCTTGGACAGAAAGAGAGAAGCAGCAAGAGATAAATAGGGGTAGGAAATTTCAATATATTTTTAATCTTTTCTCGTCTTTTTTTTTTTCCTCGAGAGAGAGCCTTATGTCTGACTTCGTTCATGGATACAAATTTTAAAATAGCTGGGTGACTTCCTTGCTGGATGAAACAGAAAGATATAATTCAGGTGTATTGGTTGCCTAGCAGACATTGCATTCTGTTTTCCTCTGTGCATTCACACAAGTAACTGCCTGTACATACACAGTCACAGAATCACAGAACAGTAGGGGTTGGAAGGGACCTCAGGAGATCATCTAGTCCAACCCCACT
>NW_010330747.1:12805-22457 GCF_000700745.2 Antrostomus carolinensis
CAGAAAGTTACCTTCAAATTCATGACACACTTGTTCAGTTATTTGGGTACCCCGTGGATTCAGGAAGCCACTGCATACTCCATCAAATTATACCAGCTCGTCAGATAAAATACTACTATAAATATTCAGATATTTTACCACTTAAGAGCAAAGGCTGAATTCACTGGTTTCCATTTTCTTAGCAACCATTTATTGCTGTATAATATACAGCATTTTTAAAGAAAACAGTAGCTTATCTTTTTTTCTTTTTTTTTTAATTTCATAATTCCATTACCAGAGGTCTTGGGGAACTGCTGAGTTCAATTTCATGCAATGATATCATGTAAAAGAAATTAATGTGTCATCCAAGGGTGCTGAAAGAACACAACTGCAGAAAACCCAGAAGAGCAGTCTATTTAAAACAGGGTAGAAAAGACAAACCTACATGATTTCATGTTGTGGGTAATGCTACACTGGTCTGTGAAGGTGCTTCTCCTAGTGTAGAATGTGGCTACACTACTACTACTTGAGGCATGGTGCATAATCCATGCAAAACAACACTGGAAATGGGGACCAAATAGTTGTCATCTCTTTTCTGTGCTACTTAGGTATATTTACTTGGCTTGAAATAATCAAGCAGATTAAACAGATTCCTCATCTCTGCCTCTGCCTTAACTCTTCACTCCCAAAGCTATGCCCAAAGCCAATTATACAGAACCGTATAATGTAAATATCCCTGTTTGTACAAAAATAAACTCACTTCATGTTGTTTATTTTTATGAACTGCTAAGAATCACAAGAAAAGTCATCTTCTCCAAACATGCTAAAGTACAAAAAAATGGTCTTATGAAGGTATCAGCAAAAAGCTGATAAAGAAGAGTAGAATCTAAATCAGTCACAACATTCACAAGGAAATAGATTTGACTAAAGCGTGACCTAATCAATGTTTACAACACTTACATTCTCAAAGTAGCACTATAATTAGAAGGAAATAATTCTAATAGGCAACATTCATTAAAAAAACCTTCTGGAAAATGGAGTTATTTTGGTCACTCATAGCTAAACATCCTATTTGGATTCCTGATTCCTCAGTTTTAACTCAAACAAAAGCAGGGATGTGCTTCACTCATTGAATCAATTTTTTCAGGACTTATTCAAGAAAGGTTTTCTACAATGGACATTAAGGGTTTTAAGAGACCTTTCACGATCCCTGTTTCTTTCTTTTATCTCTGGAGGGAGGCAACTCAAGTAATATCCCAAAGGCAGAGAATATCAGGAGCTGGGTTGAAGAGATTTTACTTTGCTCTGGTAAAGCTGTGACGCTACATGCATTTCTTTGCAGCAGGGCTCACAGGGGAAGCTTGTGTGAAGTCCCCTGCAGTGAAGAAAGAAAATAGAAAATCTCCAGTTGGAAGGCTCTGTATGGACTCTAGGATCTCACATCCCAGTGAACGTGTCCAAGTGACCAAACAAACTCACAGCTAGAAACAGTAACTTAATCCCCCCTTCCAAACACATTTTAACAACATATGGAAGCCAGTAAGTGGGTTGCAACAGAGAAGTGACCGCATGTAACAAAATAAGATTCATCAAAATAGTTGTAACTGACCAAGGGAAGAAAAAAAAAAAAAAAAAGATTAAAAAGTTGGGGTAAAGAAAAGAAATTATCACATTGAAAAGCAAGCATACTAGAGCAGGTCTGGTAGGTCTGAGTGGAACCCAGTTCACCTCATTTATATAAAACTTGGTTTGAAAAAGGATGTCTGATTTCAGCAGAGCCATCAGATTTCATGTGAGTATGAAAAGGTTTCATATGAAACAAGTGGCAGCACTGCCTAGAACAGGTATCAGAGCACAATGTCAGAATAGAAAGCTTTCATCTGCCAGTGAGATGAAGGGGAGTAAGTCCTTGAATTAGTAAATCCTTGAACGAGTAATCTACCTACTTTGTGCTAATAGGAGCTAGTACGACAAAGCAGAGAATCAGATCCATACCTTTCTGAAACCAAATTACCTTCAACAGAAACACGCTACACAAAAATTTATAGAAGCAAGTGACTCACACTTCTTGCATTTGAGTTAATTTAAGAAATGCTTGTCTTTCTTGCAGGGTTACATTTTAAGTAGGTGGTCTCCCATTTTTGAATGAATATTTACTTCCTTTTTTCA
Source organism: Antrostomus carolinensis (assembly GCF_000700745.2). NCBI lineage: Eukaryota > Metazoa > Chordata > Aves > Caprimulgiformes > Caprimulgidae > Antrostomus > Antrostomus carolinensis. The sequence goes on from NW_010330747.1 coordinate 14,954, forward strand.
GGCAGCTACACAGCTTATAAAATATTAAGATTTGTTTCAAAGTCTTGCCATTTTGCACAATTTAAATAGCACAGCTCTAGAAACCAACATATTTTGAACACATTACCTACCTACATTACCAGTCATTAAATGAGCAGCTGTGTCCCAAGGACTCATGCAGACTGGAGGAGTTTGTAGGATCCCAACTTCAGTGTGGGATCTACTGACCCACATTGCTTCTCATCTGGTGCACTTACACAGGAGATGAGGCCACCATTTCAAACACACCTCATCACCTTCCTTTGCTTCATTTTTTGGGCTTTTCACAGGGTGACCTTTTCAGTCACCTGCACATTTTAGTTTAGAGGTCTTTGTTTGTTTTCTGAATAGCTCATATTTGTGGCTGTCAAGCATGTGCCCTTTGACTCTGTCTTCCCAAAGGACAGTCATTTTGGTCATACCTACTTGCTTTTCCTAAACCACAAAACAACACTCTGAGTCTCATGATAAGGTGGTTACTTCTCCTGCTAAGCTCCAGACACACAGCTCTTTACATCTGGTGCTATTGTGTTACTTCTCTTTGGAGATGTTTTACTTCCCAATGCTCATTCCTCTTTGAGCATAACTGAGATAGATTTCTTCCAGATTTGGTCAAACCAAAAGGAATTTTTGCTTTTTCCTCTCTTCAGGAATGATTTCCAGGAGGCAGGTTTTACCTGTGGGAAGATACATAATTAACAAAAGTCTGCTTGTATGACTGGAGGTGTGAGTAACGGTGCTGAGTGCCACCAGAGATACCTTTGGGTGTCCCCTGGTCTCCGATAGGAGGGACACACCTTTCCAGGGACACACAAGTCCCTCAAAGCTCCTGTATGATGCCTGCCAGTCCAACAGAGCTGTGTCACACATGCTAGGGAATTCTAATAACATGGGTGCCTGTGGCTGGGCAGCAGAACTGAGCTCTGTCATTTATATCGGGCTTATCAATATGTCGTACAAACAAAATAGCCTGAGGATTCTTCATCCTAAAAAGTGTACAAAACAAGAATTTATAGGGACAAGACAAAGGTGTAACATAATGTCTAAGCATATTTATACCTGGAAGACCACTTAAGCTGTAGAATGGCCAGGAAATACCAGTCGAGACAAACATTCAGTGATTGGATACAGCAGACACTAGACCAAAGAGCAAGGCAGTTCTTGACAGTGAGTGTGAATCTAAAGGGAAAGCTAAAGGAAACCTGCAGAGGGGCTGGATGGAGAGATTTTTAATAATTTAGAGGAAAGAAAACAATAATGTGTGGTTAAAGAAGGGTTTGCAATAACAGCTTTCAGAGTCAGAAATCTCTCTGCAACTTGTGGATACAAGTTGTTCGATGAGATTTGAGAGTCGATTAGTAAAGGTGGAGGGTCTCCATGGTTTTACATGCTGTGTGTTATGTATAAACATATACAGGATATCTTTTCTTCCTTGTCCTTCAGGCTTTTACAAATCTAAATGGAAAATATAAAGAGATATAGACAACAAATAGATAACAGTTATAAGTTAGGGGGAGGGTTACTAAATTTTATGTTGAAGAAATCCATAGTGGAACAGGAAATTGAATCCAATAGCCTGAATTCCAGGACAATGCAATTCCTAAACCCTAAGCAAGAATAGCCCATCTCCCTAACAATGTTTTGTGCATATGCATACATACATACCATATGTCTAAGACATAGGATTGAAAAATATAGACTCTGTTCTTAGTTATGCCAAAACTTTTCCACTTGAAGTTAAACATTACTTCCAGGTAGCTTAAATCATCACAACTAATATTGGACTCAGTAATCCTTATTAGCAAGTATGTGTACAGCCTTCAGACACCAGTTATGTTCAAGAGTATTAAACTCAATTACACAAATAAGAATCTCATGTTCTGTGTCTTTGTTTGACTAAATAAGATGCAATAATATTTTTCCACTGAATAATATTCCAGGGAATTTTAAAATTACTAGGTTTAAGACTGTCATCACTCTTGATTTTTCAAACAAGCTGACTATCTTTGGCTTGGACTGATTTCAACCAGAGCTGCACTCCCTTAGTTTGTATGAAAAATTCACACCCATGTAAACAGGAGTAATGGAGAAAATAAGTACAAAACCAGAGACCTATAGGGACAGAACCGAAACATCTCTATTTTCCAGTAATCAAAATTTGATATCCTTTGTATTCCAATTGATGCTGAGAGAGAAATCTTTTCATGCTTTTGAAAATAGCTCTATTGGTAGCTGTAGAAAAGCTGTCAGAGGTACCTGGCCTTCTGCTGCTGGGTCACTCTCTTGTGGAAGATTTTTAGCCAGTTCAGCCTCCCACTAATAACAAACAGATGTACTTAATGCTACTGAATGTAAATATTATTCTAACACACTTTTGCCTAGTTTTCCATGAGGCCCTATTTTGAACCGTACATGCTTGTGAATCCCCTTGCCCAAGGGTTCTGCAGGTGGCCTATCTCACAGTGCCATTAGAAAGTTAATTACCTACAAGGGAAGTTTAAACAAGTTGTTCGAAAAGCAGTGGAACTAATAAAGCCTGGTTTCCTACAGATTTGTGGCTTGCATAATTCCCCCCACCATACTGCAACTGCCCAAGCCCCTTTTCCATACTCCTTTGATAAATTCCCCTCCCTGAAACCCATACTGCCCCCTATCCCTACTGTATCCATCAGCTTCAGGTCAAGGAAGACACAGCACACTCCATGCTTGTTTCCGAACACTGTGTGTGCTGGTTGCTTGGCCAGCATATGTTTGCTGAAACTTTTTCTTCCATAGGTGTACTAATGTCTTTCCTGGCTAGTTTTCTCACAATAAACAGGAACTTCAGAATTTTGAGAAAATCGTGGCACTTAATTCAGTTAAAATTGGCCAATACATTCAGAAGTTTCTTGGGAAAAAAATTCACTAATCATAACTCAGTGAATGATTTTATCAGATACATTCCCTTAGAAATTTAGACTAAAACATTCCTTCCTCTCAGATCACCTGTGTATATTTTCCCATTAGTTAAAAGCATGTTTTGTCTCTTATTCTTCTAATGAGTATCAAATCTTTGAGATCACTCCAATCACTTTCTTCTCCATCTCAAAGGTAATTAGGGCTACAGAAAGATGAATTAACACCTTCAAAAATGTATCAATGATAATATAACATTAAAAATAAAATGAGAATTTTAATTTTTCACTGACACAGAGAATGAGATCACAGTCTGAACCACTGTTAGATACTTGAACTCTTCAAGGACCAAAGTGTTTTATTTCCTTTTGATAAGCTTGTCCCACAGCTCTCATAGCATTGTTCATTCACTAAGCAATGGCCTGAAAGTGTAATTTTCTTGGACTTTCCACTCAGTCCTCCTTAGAACTGTTTGCGAATGCCATGGGTCTGTAAGCTGTACAACACATGTTTCCTAGCCCCTCACTCACAGAGATTAGACTTTTATAAGAGAGACCTTTCTTAACAGCAAAAAATAATAAATGTACCTCCTAAAATAGCATCTGTGAATCTGGCCCAACTTGTCCAAAGATATTTTTCTATCACCCAGTAACTATAATACGTATGCATATTACTATCCCTGAGCTCTCTGGGCCAGTTTTATTAATCTTTCCCCAGGACACAAAGCCTTCCAAGCCATGAATCATTTTGCTTGATTTTGTCTGCACTTTTCCATGTCAGCAGTTTTCCTGCCCCACCGCAGGATGACAAGAGCAGCATGCAGCGTTTGTTGACTGCCAAGTGTTATGCTGTCACACAAGTAGAAAAGGCCATGGAAACAGATCTGCTTTTTTTAAGGATGAGCAGTAATTCCATAGGCATCCTCCTGCTCTCTAGCCCCATCTATGGAAATACCAAACCTCCCTTCCCAAAATAATCCCCAAGATTCCCCACAGAGTACTGGAACATTTGAGGCAAAATTGTTTTACCACAGGATAGTATGATACAGTCTACAAAAGCTTAAGTGGTGACTACACACTTACAACACCCTACTGTAATACTCATTTCTGTAGGCTGATTCCATCTAAAGAGCCTGACCCCCTAACATCAGAAATTCCCCGTGACATACTTGACCTCCCCAGCACACTTGCATCACCCTCTTTAATGAACACACAACTGCTAATGTTCTCTCCAATGCCCATCAGCTCCATATCAGCCTTGCCCTTTGAATCTGTCCCTCGATTGCCCCTATTTTGATGTGTTGCTGACTCTGCAGCAAAGCTACACCCTTTTTTTGGTGGAGAATATGTTAACTACTTTTTCATGACAATAGTCATTAAAGATCTATCATGAGTCAAGCCTTCGGTCAGGACTTTGTTTATTCTGCCTGAGAGCTTCAATGGAACTTGTTCCAACTGTATGCATTCATCTTACAGCTGATGAGAGACATAGGGAGATTTTTGTTTTGACCTGCCCAAAATAAACACTTTTAAGAAAAGAGATACAAAGTAAATAGTAAAAAGACTGTAAAATATTAAGAGGAAACTTGGAATGTCTGAGAAGATTACATAGTGTCTTCTCATCTAATGAGATTAATTTCTTTTCAAAGTCCTGTTTAAACTGTAAATTATCAAATAAACATCTATTTCAGTAATTACTGAGACATTTAAAAACAGAAGTATGAAATTACTAGAGATAACTATTAAAGGAAAAGGAAGTTAAGGTTCTAATTTAGTTTAAAAGCAGTCCCAGCTCAAATCTCCAGTAGGGTGTTGTATGGAAACACATGGTCAGTAGCAAAGGAATCTAACCCAACAGCAAAGGGGCTGTCACTGCTCAGGGTCTGCAAGGAGAGGTCCTGAGGTGGGCTGCATGCCCCAGCCACAGAGACGTTTAGTCTCCATGTCACAGTGTTCTGCTCTTCCCCATGCTCAGGCAGTTAGTTCATCTGGTTCTGTCCCTGCTGGCTTGTGACCCAGTGAGGAAAAGGAGTGAAAGTGTTTTTCCTGCAGTTTTTCCCTTCTCCTGTCCCCTTCCACTTCTTCAAGGAACAGAGAGAGGCCTAGGAGATGAGGAGGGGGAAAGAGAAATGGACACCTAGTTGTTCTCTGCAAGGGCAGAAATAAACAACTTGCATTACTCACAGGAGAGGGTGAAAGGAAAGCAGAGCCAGTCTGGATGAGCTGGATTTTCCTGGCTCCAGAAGACTTATCCTGGAGTAATATATTGAGCCACCTCACACCTTTCGCTCCTTTATCTGAAACATGCTGTTCACTCCCAAGCAGCGCTTTGCCTTCCCTCAAAGACCTGCCCCTTGCTGCTTCTTGCAGACAAAGGCACAGAGGAACCAAGAAGCCCAATCCACAGGCAGAGACTCATCAGAGGAGGGAAAAAGCCACAGGAGTCACAAGGACCTGGAAACGCTAATGCCATCCAGGAAAGAGGCGGTAATAGCCTACATTGTTTGCAGAGAGGTGTCCTAGCTGTAAAGTTGACAACTTTCCTTTTGACCTGCCACAGTTACTTGTGTGGCTAACAGGCAGTAGCCTGCTAAGCTGCACAGAGATGAAGGAAAGTAAATATAACATCTATTTAGTGCATCAGACTTGAGACTTGAATGGCAGAGTGGCAAACTGGCAACACATAGTGGAGACTGCAGTAGTTTCTGCAGAGACGTAAATTGTTTTAATATATTTAATACAAAACACATAATCAATTTTGAGAGGAAGCTAGTAGGGAAGAATTATGTGTCTTCTTGAAAGCTAGTATTTTAAACATAACAATCCATACACACAGAATATTTAGAACTCTAAATTTTTTGTTATCTTAAAGTGACTGAAAACCATAAGTTAGATAGCGTCCACACTAGAGCTCTACTCTTTAAAACAAACAAACAAACAAAAAAACCCCTTCCAGTGTATTTTACCTCCTTCTGCACTCAGTACAACTTAAAATTAACTCTCACATATTATCTGAAAGACTACCTACCACCACCTATTTCTTTATGCTCTCCAGTAACTATGCAAGATAACAAAATGAGATCACAATCAATGTCAGAATTTTACATAACCCCTCAAAATTATGGAACATACTGCAATTCATGGAAACTTCTGGGAAACATTACTCTACTATGCAGACACCAGATGACTGGGTAACAGATTTATAACTGTGTTAGAAGGGTAAATTAAAATCTGAATATAACCATTGTGATGAATGATGATATTTGAGTTGTCTCAGAAGACAGCTTCCTCTTCCACTGAAGATATATCACAGGGGATTTATAGAATCCACTTTTTGTTCAATCCAAGTTTTCCTTAAAGCAATCCAAAGAAAGCAATCCAAAAACTCCAGGTTAGACCTGAAAAGACAGCAGTCTAATGGTAAGTAGAGGGAACACAAACTGAAGAGGGACAACATACTGGCCTCCTGAGTATCTCCAGCACTAGCCTCCTATGCAAAACCTCATTAGAGACCTCCAAACTAGGAATCCCACATCCAGGTCTCAAGCAGGGACCAAATGGCAGCCTGGTAGGCAAATGGAAAAAGTCATAACTCAATCACCTTCTGCAAACCCATTCTTGGCACCCTTATGCAGGGTCTGGGGTGGCTTTTGGCACCTACCTTGAATTTGAAAATTCATCTTCCAAAAAGCAGAGCTCAGAAGTCAGACATAGACAATGCACAGGAACACTCTCCTTTGCTCATCAGTAGAGAGATGACTTTGCTGTCCAGGTCCATCTTTTCAGACACAAATTAGGAATCAAGGACCTCAAGATTCACTGGTTTGCAATAAGGTTAAGTCTAAACACCACTGGGACTTTGAAAAACATGTCAGGTTCCTATATCTCTAAGTTGACTTCTGCAAATTGTTTCCTTCAAACCATTTAGGAGACAAGAACATGAGAGGACCAAGCTGAATGAATTTGCATCAGTTGTGTGCGAGTGTCTCTCTCTGCAAAGGTAGTATAAAGAAAGAAAAGCCTGGTTCTGTTAGAGACCCACAGATTTCAAATCTGCTCTCCTCCATTATCACTGCTAGTTCTGTTACAGCGTTGTCAGAGATCCCAATATGGACCAAGGCCTTCTGTTTAACATCAGGATCCCATGCAGAAGCTTCTCACTTGTTGGGCAAGATTTACAAGACAACTCCTTGACCTAAGTCAGCATAATACAATCCACCACCTAGCAAATGTTCAGGCTTTATTACTGGGCCCCCAGTCTTTCATCAAAATATTGGTGTGCTTCAGCTAACAAAAGTCCATGCTAAGATCATCAACAGATCATCAACAATTTCCAGAAAGAAAATTTCTTGGGAGTCATTTTGCAGTCTAGGGCCAGGATGAGGCAACTTGCAGTAGTAAAAAAGAAAAGCTTAAATGTAGCTCCACTGGAGCTGGCCATTGACTGAAAGCTTGAACATTCACAGACAAAATCCTGGCCCTGTTAAAGGCAATGAGCAAAGTCTCACTATTTCAGTGAGGTCTGGATTTCTCCCAGATGTAGTCAGAAAAATGGTCAAAAAATCACCCTAGAGGCAGAGCCAAGCTTTCAC
>NW_010330747.1:22485-23263 GCF_000700745.2 Antrostomus carolinensis
ATCCCCAGTACATGAAAACCACCCCCATATCTAATGTAATTGCTTTTATCTTCAAAAGCATGGCAACTGGTCCAGAAAAAGGATCAAGAGGCTCATTAAATCTTAAACAAGTTACGCTCTTCTGTCTCTCCTCTATGTTTCCTCCTGTTTATTTTAAAAGGGCGCTTTTTAATCCAAGAATCTAATTCCCATCCTGCAATGTTTCAAGTGAGTGAGTTATGGGCATTACTAGGCCGATAAAATACTTACAGGATTTCTGAATTAGCTTTACCTTTTCTAAAATCATCAATTCTTAAAGTAAAGTGAGAGGAATATCCGGTGGAAATGTGTTTTATCAAAAGGAAAAAGAGTGCATCTATATTTAGTCCCATTCAATACAGACAGTTTCAAAGCAAGACTGTAAGTAAAACTCTTAGACAACACTATATAAACACATTATTTAAGCGACATTCTGGATCTGATTAATTATAACAGGAGATCAAATGTTAACAACTTAAGAATCTTTACTCCCATCCTCACATATGGAGTACTTTAAAAAGTACTACAATTTCAGAGTAATAAATAAGAGCTCTCACCTAAACTATGCAAGCATTATCTTTTAGTTTCATTAAAGGTGAATGCATAATACAGAGTTTTTACTGTAGGCTCATTTTATAGAAGTTGCCCATATATGGCCTATGAGAGAACCAAAGAGGAAAATTATGTCCTTTGCAAGAACATTTAATTCACATTCCTGTTCTGTTTTCTGTACAGCAGTCATGCTTATGACAGGTATGCA
>NW_010330747.1:23282-86402 GCF_000700745.2 Antrostomus carolinensis
CATTCCTGCACTACTTACAATGTGTTTTTATGTGAAAAAGACATTCATATTCATTCCTAGCTGAGAATATGTCTTGCATTGCAGTGAGTGTTACAGTAATCCTAGGTTTCTTAACAGAATAAGGCAGGCCAGCCTTCTCAGCATTCAAAATTGTGGTGGTTTGGGTGGATTCACCCTTTTGCTTGCAGCTTGCAGCCAAACACAGCCTGCTCTATCACCCTCCCGCCCCCCCTCACCCAGGGAGTAGGGGAGAGAATTTGGAAAGAAGGGCAAGGACTCACGGATTGAGATAAAAACTATTTACTAATTAAAAGAAAATGATAATGATAACAACAGTAATAACAGACTATACAAATGAGTAATATACAGTGCTCGCCGCCCACTGACCGATGCCCGGCCTGTGCCAGCTAACGATCCCGCAGCCGAGACGGTCCCGAACCGAAACCCCGGAAGAGTGAGCCTGAGCGATCCCCGAGAGAAGTGCCCGTCTTCCGGTCAACCCTGGTTAATATACTGACATGACGTGATATGATATGGAATATTTCATTGGCACAACCAGATGCCAGTTTTGGGTTTTGCTCCTCACTGCACTTCCCCTCCCAGTCCTGGTGCAGCTGTGAAACAAACAGAGAGGCCTTGAGCAGTAACTAAAAACATTGGTAATTTATCAACGTTCTTCTCATGATAAGTCTGAACTGAAACACTGAAAGTAAAATACTGCTATTCTAATTACTAAAAAGAAAATTAACTCTATCCTAGCAAAACCAGGACAAAAATCCAAATTCAATTTGTATCCTTACCATTTTGCTTCCAGTTATTTTCTCAAATACTAGAAAACTTCCACTAAGCTCTACATCTTACAAAAATATATTGAATGTTTATTGCCCGATAACAATTACAGCAATTTTCAGTTTAATCAGAACCGCCACATCCTGTAGTCACCAATTTAAGAGAAAGGGAAAAACCATCTCCATTCCAAACCATAACACAGATAGTCCAAGCTCATTTCAGATGAGAGAGAGCAGAAACACAAGCATATGATCCCAAGCTACCAATACAGACTTTTATATGCCACATATCACCTTATAAAATTCAATAATGGAAGTGAATCCTCTATTTGAGGTTTCAGTTATTTTCATTTTTCCTCCCCTTTTCCAGAAGCAGACACAGTGGGACAGAGTTTCATTTTGAATTAATAGTTAAAGTGATTAACCTTAAGATGGGAGGCTTACAAGGCAAGAAAGCTCAGTATTTCAGAGCAATTACAGTTGTAAACCAGGGCTGAAATCTACTTCCATGAGTTTTCATGGTGCACAATCAGACTCTTGGGAGAAACACCTTTTGCTTAACATTTATGAGTCTGGCATCAACCAGTAACCTACGTCTTTTGAAAAAGCTCAGCAGTACCCAGACCCTGAATTTGGGTGACTTCAGACTATAAAACATGGAGGGAGGAGGGGAACAGGCCCATTCTTATTCTTGCTTCAGTGCCACATTTGAACCACAAATAGACTGAGTTCGTATCAAGTACCACTATGGCATTCTCCATAGACATGTTATCTTTATTATGCCACTGTATCCAACTGCCACTTAAAAATGGGTACGAGAAACCAAACTATGGTTTCACATATTCTGATGGCTGTAACAAAAAAACAAAAGGTATTCCAGAGTTCAAAATATCTATTCACCTAGAATACCGTTTGCATCTCTATCCTATTCACAGCAGATAAGTCAAAGAAAAAGTTTGACTTTTTCATTTACTTTGCTTCAGAAAGCAGCAAATATGTACAAAGTCGGGAACTCTAAGAACAAATAGAATAGAATCTCTCTAAATAGTCATTGATCTTCTAAAAATGCTCTACATAGAAAACAAAATGGTTAGCCAGTCCAAAATAGGATGAAAAGCCATGACATTGAAAACATTAATAAACAAATAGTAGCATACAGGTCAATTGAATGGTTCATGCTGTTCAACCTGTTAAATAGATGGATTTTTTTCCCCCTCACAACTCAACTGAAGTTTCAAAACAAACCTACTTTGGAATGGAAACAAAATAAAAAAACCCTTTCATTTGGAAATCAGTTAAACAAGAAAAAAAAATTACACTACCCAAAGTAACCTTATTCTTTAGCTCATTTGCTTTCCATTCTACTATATTGTTTTCCAACAATAAATGTGTAATCAGAATATATTTAACAAGTTGTAATTGTCATTTCAAGAACTGATAAGAGAACCTACATATCTGATTAGTGTAGGAGCTCAACAAAGCAGTGACTTGCCTTAACCAACTGCTAACTCCTGAAATGAGCCTCAAGGCATCACCCTTGTACTATGCTCTCTCCCTCTTCCCTACCCTCTCCAAAACCATTCCATTGCACACTGACATCACAAGGCAATTACCTCATCTGAAACGTGACCTTTTGTTTCAACACCTCCTTTATCTCCCTTGCTTGCCAAAATTTACATTTCTCACCAATTCTCCTTATGTCCATGGGCATGCTCTATGTTTTCTTTAGATATTAACCTCACATTTGCGCATGAATGCGCAGATCAGTGAAACCTTCAGAAAGAAAGGCAGAAAACATGGCAAAACTCAGGAGTTTGGGAGCTCTTCCATGCTCTGTCTTGCTGCTAGGGAAAACAATTTGTTGTAGGTCTTATGAGGCTGTATTATTCTTTGGCCTTGGACAGCTAAGATCATATAAGTATTTCTGTATAATATAATTTCTTTCTAGATTATGCCTGACATTTAAAATGTAGATCACATGTTTGTGTAGAAAACAGGTATGAAAAGCTACAGTAATAACAACAGTATTAACTACTTGAAAAACTATCAGTACTTTTTTCTACATTAATTTTAATATTTTTCAATAATGTGTCATAATGGCATGACTCTCTATTGCTACCTCAAAATAGCAAGTGGATACTCCTGTGGATAACCACTTTTCAGATTCCAGCTGCATGATTTCCATAAGAAAAAGAGCAGACAATAAACCTTCCAAAATATTAGGTAATGTTTCTAAAAACATCTTTGTTTCTAAGGAGCTTAAACATGTAACTTTTGAACTTACACTTAAGCAATTATGAAAAATTTTAATATACATAGGAAGTAAAGTGATAGAGTCCAACACTTGCAAGAAGAAAAAGTGTGAAAGAGAGGTAAAATTTCTTTTTTTTTTTCCTCTTTCGTTAAGTGAATTGACAAAGTTAGCAGCTGCTCAAAAACTTGAACTAGCTGGTATAAGCCTTGTGTAATATGTTCACTCTTCTAAACTTAGCTCAGGATTAACGAGTAACACTAGTGAGAGCAACAGTGAAATATGGAGACTGTCTTATTGGAAGATGAATGGACAGTACAAGCTTACAGAAAGGGTCTGGCGTTTTTGCTTATATAAGGGGTCAATGAGACAAAAGCTGTAGCTCCAGGTTAAAGGTACATACTTATGAAACAGGTGCCACCTTCTTCCTTTTCACCTAGTACCAGAGCATTTCTAACATAGTAGGTTTTTGTCTGCTGCTGGTTTTCACTGCTGGGACACTGAAGTGACTTAAGGAGGATGGAGCCCTAATCCTTTAACCTGATGCAGAAACCTCTGGAAAAGAAGCAGCCCTCCAGCTCACTGTGTATGTGATTCACAGCTAACAGTCTCCTGGCTTATTCTCCCTTGCTAACATTGCTAAGAAAGAGAACATATCCCCTTTTTCAGCTACGCCCAGAAAGAATTATAATCTCTTTTGCAACCTTGAAACTAAGACAAGGCAAGAAGTCCTTTGCCTTTGAAAGATGGTAAGTCCTGTCAAAAAGAAAAGTAATCAGCTTAGAAGGTGTAAGTAGCAGCACTCCCTTCACTGTGCAGTGTGTCCAGGGCTGGTGTGCCCAGCACCAATACCTGAGCACATGGCTGGTGGACAGTTCAGGACAGCTTTGGAGTGCTGGACTCGTGTGCCTCTGAATGCAGGACCTGCTGTAACCAGAAGGAAGCACTCTGCCTGTAACTGGAAATGATGTCTTGTGTGTCAGGACTCGGCAACACTGAGTACAAGGAATGGGTTGATTAAGCAAGATGGTGAGTCATAGAATCATTTTAGTTGGAAAAGACCTTTAAGATCATTGAGTCCAACAGAAAACCTAACACTGCCAAGTCCACCTCTAAACCATGTCCCTAAGCACTTCATCTACATGTCTCTTAAATACTTCTAGGGATGGTGACTCAACCGCTTCCCTGGGCAGCCTGTTCCAATGTTTGATAACCCATCCATTCAGTGAAGAATTTTTTCCTAATACCCAATTTAAACCTCCCCTTGTTACTTGGGAGTCTCATCATCATGGAGCACTTGCTGCTGTTTGGTGACTCTTGCAGGCCATATGAACACAGCAGTTGACAGGATCAAGCCCCTAGCAGAAGCAGGCTCAAGAGGAAGGTGAATTCACTCCCTACATACAAACAGATGTAGCCCATCACTTAAAGCACCTGGTAACATACAAGTACACTAGACATTATTCAGATGTAGAGCACCAAATGAAAATTTAATAACCATTTTTTTCACTTTCTGAAGCACAAATAAGGGGCTCTATGAGCCCCACTGCCTTATCAGGCCTACTGACCATTGCTTGGCCTGTGCTACCCCAGGAAATCAAAATTACTTCACCTTCTTTAGGAAGAAACTCTTCATTGAGAGGGTGGTGAAGGACTGGAACAAGTTCCCTAGGGAAACTGTCAAAGCCCCACGCTTGTCAGCGTTCACGAAGCATTTGGACAATGCTTTTAGACATACAGTTTAATTTTTAGGTTGCTCTGTGTGGAGACAGGATTTGGACTTGATGATCCTCAGGGGTCCCTTCCAACTCAGGATATTCTTAACCCAAGGAGATGGGACTGGCTAGCTTCATAGTTATAGAAGACATCTCATTCATTGCTCTAGTCCAGTAAATGAACTTCACATCCCCTAAATGATCCTTTCACGACAGAGATGATTGACACAAACTCTGCAAGGTCTGTAACGTTTAAAGCTTTTGAAGGGAACAAACTGCTGAGGAGAAGCAGAATCAGCTGGGACAGTTGTGTCTCAATATAAATATTTTGCCATTACACATGGACTGTCATTAACTTTTATATGAATGAAAGTTTCACAAATGGAGGTTACTCCTCCTCCTTCAAAACATAAAAATAAACAACCATGGGCAGGCCAGCGTAAAATTCACACCATAAGCAAGAGAGTTCAATGTGTTAAAAACCATTAATCATGCTGAGGTCAAACAGTGTTTTACATATTTCCTCCCCAAACTCTGTCTTGTGGGTGATCTGTATCCTAACAGGTTTTGTATTGCTGAGTTGTAAAGCATTCCTGATGAATTGTTTTTGGCACTCAATCCAAAGCCTTGAAAGCCCAAGTCCTTGAAAATAAAAAGCAGAGCCTTCCTTTAACATCAGTGTTGGATACAACACTGGAACACAGTCCGCATTGTATGTGTAACAGGAGAAGAGGACATAACAGGACATAGGTTTGTCTGTGACATCAGGGAGAATCAGGAGGCTATCAGCAGTGTTATAAAGCAAAGTCATTAGAGAAATGAGAGCACATATTATTGGAAGGCTATTAATATTAAATTTGTTCTTCCTTCACACTGTCACAGTAACTGTGGGATTTGTTACTACCCCTCTCATTCCCACTATCAGACAGTGACCCAGTCCATCCTCCCCACTGTCCTGTTACTCTCCGCACCTTTCCTTAACCTCTCACTTTCATTTTTCATAAAGCTTGTGACTTGAATCAAAAGATAACTTCTCCATTTGTTTTGACTACAGTCAATAGGAAGCTATTCCTGGATTTCAGCAGAAGCTGGATCAGACAACTATTTTCTATGATACTCAGCTTCATTCATCATTGTTATCTACTATTTATTCTTCACCACTTGACTAGGGTTGTGATTAAAACACAATTAAACTAAACAACTCGAAGAAAGTTAAAAGACATTAAAAATCATGGTTGCTTTAATGAAATAAGATAATATATGGCAAATAACTATTCATAACATAAGACAAATATTGTTTGCATAAGGATTAACAAACTGTAATGAATAAAATTGAATAAAATTCTGCAGTTTTCATTCCAATAGTATTTTGTTTAAATATAACGTATAGTCCTTTTAAAAACAAGCTATGGATTGTTCATAGGAATTACAATTTCACTTATGATCATGAAAAAGAATATTAACATAGGGCTCCTTCATTCATATGATTACTTTCACTTAGTTATTCCACTTTTTGTTTGGTTATTTGTCCGTGTCATGTCTTGTCCTTTTTTGCCACTACACATTCAGAAATAATTTTCTGTTCATTATTTTTGACCAGTCACAAGAACAGTCCTATTTAACTCTGAGTTAAATAAAACTGTAAATAACATTGCTTTCAGTCCCTTGTTTTTGTGATAGAAACTGAGGATCAAATAAATAATTTAAGCATCATGATATTCTCTCCCTCGTGTACAAGGGAATATATTTTTATATAGCCTCTCACGTCAATAAACTGAATATACCATTTAATTCTTCATGGAAACCAGTGATCGATGTTCCACCTCAAATTTGCTAAGAAGTACTATGTTAGCCTCTAACCTCAGCTGCCCCAGTATCTGCTGGGGGTAAGTGGATGTAGCAAAAAATTTCTTGGTCCTTCGAGCTTGCCAACGGTCTGATTTAGAGCAGCCCACGTCACATCTGGCTAGCTGTGACCCCAGAGGGCTGCCTGCCAGCTGGGATTTGACAGAACATCGTGTGCTTTGGACATTCCCCTGTTCCCACAGTAACGTTCTTGTCAGGGGCTGCAGGAATGTACTAAGCAATGAGAATACCCAGCTGAGGAGACACGGCAATTTTCCAGACAGTGCAGAATAAAGGAGCTCAGACTGACACACTCTAAAGCTGTTTGCAAGAGCAAACCTTCTTATTCCAGGATTGAAAGACCACACCACACTAAACCACTCCTGGCTCTGAAGAAGAGAAGGGGAAATGTTGCCTAAGAAGGAATTTCTATTTTAATTAATAGGATAGCTAAGCTAAGCAGTGCTAAGCTGTCACTATATTTGAATAGACAGCACTAAGGTAAATTGAGACAAGGCTTTGTGCTTACAGGGCACCATTCTGTCTTGAAGCACTACTATCCATCTTGTGCACGATTTTACATGTGTATCCATCACTGTCCATCAGTGGAACATCATCTTTATAAAATAAGTGTGTATAAATAAATGAGATATTTTGTTATAATGAAATATTTTTACATTTCACTTCTCTTTGAGAGGTAAAATACCTACTTGGGACAGGCCTGAACCAATGCCCAGCATGTTAAATTATGTTTTTCTCAAAAATAGCATTCTTTGAATGAGACTTAAAAGTGAGACTCTAACTGTCAAGAGTACTTCAAAATCTCAGTCTGGTTTAAATGAGGACATAATCAACTACTTCAGCTCATTGTCTTCTGCTCCTTCACTTCCTGTCCCAAACCACTATGTAGGATTGCTCAACAGCATTGGGCAGTTATTGAATTCCTCTCCCATCGATCATGGCGCTCCAGTGCTGTGATTCTGAAGCTGTGAATAGTTTTGCAAATCCCTGATGAAATGCATAAAGCACTTTGGGGGAAGGTTGATAAATGAAAGCTCTGTAGAACTTTTTTGTTTAGCCCAAGAGCTTAATGGAGCATGATCGTGGTGGGTGGTGTGCACCTTTGATGGGGAGTGAGGGGGGGACTAGAAAACAATCTCTCTGAGAAAAAGGAGGAGACAGAGACAGTAAACACAAAGTCATGGACTTTTAAAGAGATGATTTCTTAAACAAGCATATTCCAATACGTAGCGCACATATTTTCTATTGCTTTGAAATTGCATCTGCTTTTTATAAGAGTAGGGTGATTATTATATAAGAAAAGCCTATTTCCCTGAGTATGTGGTTATACATTTTCTACTGACTTCACAAATTGTTCAAATTTCAGTATTTGTTGGCTTCATTATAAACCAGTGTTATTACTGGCAGCTACCATAAGGTATTAAAAAGACTTTTTTACTGTTACTATAGTGTGGCATTAAGGATCAGAAACTCATCTGAAATAAGTGAAAGCTGAAAGGGCAGGAGTCAATTTACATTGTATCTCAATTTAAAATCTTACTAAAATAAATTATATTCACTCATCAGGTCAAGGAACCAACAGATCCCACAGATGTGTGACGTATTCTAAGATCTCATCAATTAGAGCTCTTCCGTTCAAACCAAATCCTGCCTGCTCACTCTGCTCAGTTGAAGAGATTCACTTTGGCTGGCCTTTATGTTTTGGATCACCTTCTACCCAAGGCACTTTCTGGACTCGTTTTAGGTTGATTTTTTTTCCCCATACTTTAATATTTTTTACTGGTTTTGGTCTTGTACTGACTGAAAACAAATTTTTCACTACAATCACCCATGAGCATAAAGCAGTAAGGAGGAACCCACACCATGATGAGCCATGAATACATAAGCTGAAGAGCTGGCATAGTCCAAACCAAAAATAAACAGCCCTATTGACAAGTTGCCCACTGTTGAGTGAGATGTTTCAGTTACCACTTTTCTGACAGCATGACAGACTCTGACATGAGAGGAAACAACAGATTTCAACCAATTGCTCATCTAAGCCCACATGGTACCCAGTACCAGGCAATCCTGTGACATGAACTCAGGCTCTTTTGTAGCATCAGAGAGGGAACACATGGCTTCAGGCATTGTTGTCAAGAGAAACAGGCTTGGAAATACTCTTCAGATCATCAGATTGAGCCCTGGCTCTTACAAGCACTGATTCAGATAATTGGGTTTTATATAATTTATATCAAATAATCTGTGGCTTGCTTTTTTTTCATGGAGTTTGTTTCTTCTATTTATTTTGTTAGAAGAGTGTTTCAGAAATTCACTGTTCTAAAGGGTGGGAACCTTCTAATTTCCAGCCTGACTGCATTTTTATGACCAATCTATACCTGTCTGTTGTTCATGTCACTACAGTTCTCAGCTTTTAAATTCTATTCAGTGAAAACCTCAAATAACCCCAAATTTTCTCAGTGAAGCCTCTGCTAAGTCATTAGTTCTCTCACCTCCTGTAGCTAATTCGGTGCATCACCACCATGAACAGAGGAAGAGGGCTGATTTTCAGGAGAGCAATCTTCCAGCCAGACCTGTGCCCCATTGGGGCACAGCCAAAGGGCTGCCTGTTTTGCCACATGTGAGTGACCAAACTTAAAATAAACTGAAATTAATAGTAACAGCTCTCTTCACAAAGATCAGGTCATCCATATACAGACTCACATACAGCATTTGGAGGAAACTAGAAAATCAGATAAAACTCCATTCCCAAAGGAGACAGGTTAAATCTCTGTTCACTACTTATGTTTTTACTCAGTTCCATCAGTAAACTGAAACACAAAAAATATTGGTTTATAAAATATATAATTTTAGACCCAGGTAAACTTTTTCCTTCACAATACTAAAATAGAACTGTACAAGCACATGAAGCTTTAGGGCAGCAAACCTGTGCCTACATTCATCCTGGTAAACTGAGACCACAGGGTGTATCCATATGCACTAACAAGCAGGAACATTTCAGGTTGAAAAGAATAAACACATACATGAATGTTATGTGAGCTGTTGATTTTGAAGACAGTACAAAAACATCAATTATGTTTCTGTGTTCTAAACTGAAGTGCTCAAAGAACATGAGAATTGTTCCTAATCCGAACACTCTGAGTATGTACAGGAGCTCCCTAACTTTTTGGTGAGACATCAAATGCAATGGCTAAACTATTTCACTTCATAGTGTCACGTTGAGTGCTAATGTCAGCAGGAGCTACCTTGCAAGCCTAGGGGCAAAACTCATCTTGTCAGGTTTGCTCTCAGGTACAAGACGTTCAGAAAAATCAGGTTTAAGGTCAAATGAGGTGGGACAAAAGGACTGAAAAAAAGCCAACAAGACCAGGAAAATGTTCATCACAATTTATGGCAGAAGTATATGCAGACTATTAGAAAGCATATGTCCAGTTTACTAAGTATTACTGGGAAAGGCAGTCAGAGAAGTGTGTGGCTTTCCACAGCATTGCTAGCTTGGGTAAGCTTCCAGTATCCGTCTACTGGATTCACTAGATTTGAGACAGTATCTGTAATACTATTATTTACAGAGGTGCCAAACTCTCAATAAGTTGCCACAACATCAGCTCTGCTCTTGGGTAAGGGCAGAAGATACTGGCTGAGCCCAGCTCTTCATAAACCCTAGAGAAGACAAAAGTGATCAGTTTCCCATCAGTGACACATCGCCCTTGTTCAAATGACAGGATATTTTGACACCTACTGGCCAACTCCGAGTACAGCATTGTTCAATTCCCAGGTTGAGACAGTGCCAAGAGCAGGCAGATGTTTAAGCCAGCCCCAGTAAAGTAAAAACTCCCTTCCTTTTTCTCCTTTTTTTTTTTTTCCTTTTTTTTCCCCTCCCCCTACTGGAAGTCAATGTGCGGTTGGAAACTGGAAAGGCAGGACAGACTGCCGAAGATCCCAGGCTAGTCTGAATCACATGGTTATTTTAAAATAATTTGAGGGAATAGGGACAAGGAGAGGTGGGGAAGGGAGAGGAATATGGGGACTGGGAAGCAGGATGCTGCTTGGAGAGTGTAGCATTTATATTTGTAAGCTCTGGACTTGTTAATGACTCTAAAATAGCTCTTAGGTGTTGATGCATGAAATCCGTTGCCAGGTCCAGGTGTTGAAAAAGGACTTGACTGATAAGAAAAGGCTGGTCAGAACTGAGAGTGTTACCAATGATATAAACAACTGCCATTTGTAGGAAAAAAGGATTAATCACCCCTGGAAGTTAATCAGAACACTGTTGCCCCTAAATACCGTTAGAGGATTATAATATCAGGGTCCATGCAGAGAGAAGGGTGCTGTTGTATTACCAGTCGGTTAAAATATATCATGAAAGTAAATGAGATTTTGACATTGGGAGTCAAAAAGCACAGTTATTGTTAACTCTCCTGCCAGGTTGACACAGGTACAGAATCGGTAGATGCGGACACAAAATTATGATCCTTCCCAACCAGTTTGGTCTACAAAATGGAGCAATTATTGAGGCCTAGAAATGATAACTTTTTTGAGAGAAGAGCTGAGTGCATTCATTTAATTATCAATCGCTGGATTTTCCAGTCTTCTTTCCAAGAGCTTCCATGCTCCACATTTCACTGGCTGTGCACCTGAAGAGAAGGGGGATCCTGCAAGGCAAGGCAAAGCAAAGCTCGGCTGAAAGCAGAACAAATTTTCTAGCCTTCAGCTATTCCCAGCCAGTCCTTTGTTTTTAGCTACACTGTAGACAGTGTAAGCAACAAGTCATGACATAATTTTTGCAGGTAAGGAATACAAGCAACATATTGCAAGGAAACAAGCAAGCAAGCAAGACGTACTTGCAAATTATCTTTTTTATCAAGTAAGTTTAACAAGTAGCACTTGTTGCCATATATCACATTATGCAGTGAGGAGTGGTGAGGAATAGGCAAAAGAGATAGACTCTAAATTAAGTGTTGAAAGCTAGTACTATCCCATCTTAGCCAAGCAGACTTGGACATGCAGCAACTGTTCAGATGTAACATTATAGAAATAAAGAAATATTTATAAGAGATGGACAAGTTTTCCCCAAGCTGAAAAGTTTGTGAAAAATCTTCCCGGTGAACACTGATAGTAGGAGCAATCAAAGTTTTCAAAATTTTTCTTCCTTCCCTCTTTAAACGTTCTTTATTATATATGGGGCAATTATTTTTTTTTAATTTTTTTTCCATTAAATGGAAGCCTATTCTTTATAGATAAGGGAATTTCTCCAAACCCAGTACAGTCTCTGGTCCGTATAGTAGAGAGTGCTGACATTTTCGTATGAATTTCTGCACTTCCTAGTCCTGTTTCTTTATCACTTTCAAACTCCACTTTTGTTTTTCCAGAGAAAAGCACTCCATTACCTTTTTTTACTCTATATTGTCACTGATTTTTTTCCCCTGCCCCTTTACCAGAATCTTGAAATGAAACGTGAACCTAGCAATGAGCTGAACCTTGAAAGTTATGATATCTGATCGGGGTTTGAAATTAGACAAAAACAAGTTCTCCCTTCCTTTGTTCAATTGCTTGGGAAAAAATGTCAACCTGTTTACAGGAATATGGGGACTGACTTAGGTTTTCAAACAGCACAGAATGTGTATTGGGGATCCTGAGTCATTGCAGAAGGATTTTGTACCTTACTGCAGAGAAAGTGTCCAGTGTTAAGAGAGCTTGTACAGAGTTCATACTTCATCTGGGACAAAGTATGAGAATATAGTCATGTTTTAAGCAAGCAGGCTACCAGCTGATATCACCCCTGCATCATGGTGGCTGGAGAAAAAGCAGAGTGAAGCCACAGAAAAAATATCACAGGTACCTTTTTTGCAGTTTGGCCTGATCTGGCAAAATGTGTCTCTTCAGGCTGTGCATTCCACTGAAACAGAAGATATTTTTTTGATCTCCTCTGAAAAGGATATAGTCCCAAGTCTCCAGTAATGTGAAGCATTGTGATAAGAGTGATAGGAGCATAAATATGCACACAAGAGGAATTAGACCATGAGGATTTAGCCTGCACATATGAGCAACAGCAATCATAGGCATCTTCAGAGTGAGAGGTCCTGACTGCAGCTCCTGAAATGTTGTTAAACCCATTTTTGTTTGTATTTGAATTAATTGCAGAGAAACAAGTGCTGGACATGGACATCAATGTGTTAAATGTAGCCTGACTCTGAGCAGAACAATGACCCCCATGACAGAAACACTGCAATTCCAGTATCAGACAAGAAGGCACAGACAAATGCAGATGGGCAGATTGGAAAGTATGAAAAAAACTGAACAAGTCATCTTGAAGTGCAGCAGTCTTAGCTTGCCAGGTGTCTGCTACTCTTTTTGTGGAACAACAGAATTTTAAGTGATACTTAAAATTCATCTGCACGTAAAGCTAGTGTCAGTCTCTCCTACCCAATAAAACAAGGAGAAAAATTCTTGAGTTCTTGCCCTCCAGCAAACTCAGCTAAAGAACTAGAGGGAGCACCCACTGCATCTAAAATGTTAGCAGTGCAGAATCAAGGTTCTTGAAACTTTATACCATCAAATGATGAAGCTAACAGTCCCTGGTAGCTACTCAGCCTGAGGTCAGATATTCCACAGCTGCACTCCAAACACAAAAACAACTTTTATCTTAAGCCTCCCATGATACTTCAGATGCCTTAAGCAAAATTCTCCTCTTTCACATGCACACTGAGTTTCATCTCTGCTGCTGTTTGCTGCCCTTCTGTGGGCAGAGCTGGTGGGATTCCCACTCGAGCAGAGCAGAGCAGGCAGAACAGCAGAGCAGAGATCTTCTCTGATCCCTGAGGGGAAAAAGTTGGATTTTAACAAGGCTGCCCCGGAAGACCAGAATAGGTATTATCATTGAAACATTCACCTCCCTTTACCATCAAAAATGCAAGTACCCTGTTTCAGTCATGTACATGGAAGAACAGGAAAAGCTTGTGAACAAACTTCATAGCTTGATTGTGCTACCTCACTGAGATTTTATCTGCTCATTTGATCATTAAAAACCAGCCGAACAAACAATACACAACATTTTTGCTGAATAAGGATACTGTCCTGTGTCTTTCAATATAATATCTCAGGTATGTGTTAAAAACAGCACACAAAAGCACTTAAAAATGGATAAGGCTTTAGGAAAAGTCTTTACTTCAAGGGATGAGGGCTACATGCAGGTACTGAAGAGAATGAGTATAACAATGACAAGGTTAGTGTAACACCAGCCTTAGTGTTGCATGCTACTTGCTCTACAGCTGTAGTTTGTATGAGTAGAAAGAGGCCATGTGTTGAGAGAGGGGAGAGAAGAGGGAGGCAGCAGTTGGCCAAACTAAGGCAATTTTGCAGCTGTATGGGTTATGGATATATATGGGTGAAACAAAGGAAACCCCAGAGCCCATTTTTCCTTCCACTGACTATCTGCCCTCTGAACTCCAATCATCTGCTCCCCCTACAGCTATAGTTCTCCTGTTTTATTTGAGGATTTAATTTCAAATTATACATGTGCAAAAACAGACTGAAATCCCATTTTACCACTGGTTGGATCACTACTGTCTGAACTATAATTCTAAAATACAGTGACTGTAATGTAGTTATGTTTCTTGTCTGCTATTTGTCGTATAATAAGATACAGAAGCCAGGAACCCACTGTATCTAGCACTGTGAAAACATATCCCTGTACAATTCTTCCTCCATGAGTTTACAATTTAAGTACACAAGGGTTGAACTATGTTAACACTACTGCTACTTCTTTTTTTTTTTTTTTTTCCCTAGGCTCTGAAAGACCTAAACATCAAGTTGACTGTATATGTTATAAATATTTTCTAAATATGATTTACCCAAGAGGCAGGATAACAGCTTTGAAAGTATAAGTACAATGGAGAAACACTTAAAACACACCCAACTTTCCCATGCCTCTCCCCTGCAATCCATTTAACACAAACACCCACTACTGTTTTCTCCTAACACCTTTATGTTAAGCATTTCCAACTAAAAACAGAGCTTGTCTTTACCTTCATGGCACCACTTAACAATGTCTCATTCCTTTGCCCAGACAGCAGTATCTTCTAGCTGCTCCATTTCTGACTGCGGCTTTTTTCCACACTACCATAAAATTAATGGAACTTCCAACTAGACAGGGCAGAATCCCCTTAAAAATACTTCTGTCTGAAACTAATTTTTCCTTGCTACATGTAATTGATAGCAAGTTTCTGCACTATGCTAAATTGCCTTTTTCTGTCTTAGAGTATACTCAAAGATGGCAGATCCTGTAGGGCCTATAACTCTGAAATGGCTGGTCCAACAGACAGCTTGACACATTTCATAAAAAAGAAACAAAACTGGAGTTTATGATAAATATGATGCCCCCTTCACTTCTGAATTAATTCCATCTTCTTCAGCCTAAAAATATAACTTGAAAATTAATCCTTCCAGTGGGCTTCCCAGTGAATATTCTCTTTCCACCTTTAAGCACTAAACTCAAAGAGCAAGGGACTGTTTCCATTTTGTGTCTCACACAGAATTAAGCAGTTCTGTAATTTGCGATGAATATGTGAAAGCAAACAAGGGAATGTACCACCTCAAGTTTCCACTGCAGACCACTGACTAAATCCTACTGAGACATTAAATACTGCAGAATTTCTGCAGAACAGACTGGAATAGTTTCTCCTTTATGACGCACTAACAGACCTTTTGTGACTTAACCTTTTTCTTTCAGGAATCATATTTGGACTGAAAGTTTAACTCATTGTTTAAAGTTGTATAAATTTATTATCTTGGATGGACATTCTTACCTGTTTTAAAAATTTACTTTTTCTTCCCCTATTAGAGAAACTATTACAGTCACAAATTACTTAGAAGACATTATAACAAAAGAATACCTCAGAATCATCTTTCTGTCACAAGCACATTGCTCAGGAAAACCTTCCACATTTTAACCAAATCAGAGGCAAGTTCACCCCTACTGCCATCAGTGGTTTCATCTTAACATACTGAATTTTAAATAATTCATTCCAGTGATTAAAAAGATCCAGAAATTCATTTAATGGACTTTTAATTGCTGAAGAGGCTACAATTTTAAAGCTATTAATCATGTTTTAAGTAGTTTATTACATGAAACCAGCCCATTTAAAAATCAAGAAGCTTTGATTTCACTAATATTAATATTTGTCCTAAGTTACTACTAGTGATGGATACCAGTGTGAAATGATCCCTTTTCCTTTATATGTCTGACCTGCAACCACCCAAGCTGTAAGCCCACTGCAGATGCACCAGAGAATCCATTTAATAGTTACAGTGATGTGTACTTTTTCCTCTTTGCTTTTTAAGTTATCAAAACAGCTGCAGGGGTTTGGAGGGAAATGAGCAGTTTTGTATTATTGTGTATTCTAAATAGTTGACTGCTCAGCCAAAATAAACTTCTAGTTGGCCTTCTAGTAGCTTTAAGGCAGTATTGGCACATGTAAAGCAAAACATACAACAATAGATACCACGATGAGTGCCAGATGTTCATGGGAGAAAACACACAGCTGTTGGTCTTAGATCACCTGAACTCTTTTAAAAGCCAAAGACACCAGTCACCTTTGTTGAGCTGTCAGATTAGGAGAGGGACTGCAAAGAGGGAAGCAAGGAAGGGTCGTCTCAGTTACACTGAAGAATGCCAATTTATGCCTCACCGGCCAGCTGTCATGCAAAATTCCTTATGATAGACAGGACTAAAAATAACTAATTTGTCTTAAATGTACTGTTAGGCACACTGACATAATCTAGTTATAGTTACTTTTCTATTAGATGCTGAGTGTTTCTCAAGTTTACTGTAAAAACCCAGTTGACTCCAATTCTTCTGTTCTTCTATCCAGAAAGAGCATTAAGCAATTCAGCAAGAGGTTATTCAGCAAGACTAAATTACATCATGCCATGAATTTACAAGCAAGTGGACTGCAAACCCCTGAATTCTATATAATTATAAAATAATAGCTAGGAATTATTATTAACCTGCATACACAAACATAAGATAAATGTTGGGTGATACATATCCCTGATATGAAGTTTCAATAAAGATTAATTTTGCTGAAAAGATGAAGATAGATTACAACAAATCATTTAATTGTTAAAGGTGGCTACCCCAGTGCTGAAATAAACTCTGGCAAAACTAGCCCCCAAAAGAGCACTTCCTTTAAAAGGATATAGCTCCAGGATTTTAAGTAATTTTGATGAAAAACAGTTGTAAGACTAAACACAATATTCCAGTCCCAGTCCTGAATTACAATAAATATTTTCCTCAGTTTTCTGAGCATCCAAACAGCAGGATCATGTATTCTTCTAGAATGATTCGGGAGTCACAGTGCTTGGATCAGTTATCTAAAATTCTGCTAGTGTACACAGTCAGAAACGATTTTTAAATCACAATAACCAACTGAATAATCTATTTTTAACCATATTTTTTAATGTATCCAGTATCTATTCAGTATTTGTATCTATGCATGTATCCAGCTGAAGACACCTAACAATGTGTTGTGTTTGCACATGCTGTTTCAGCTGTTTCTCTGAAATTCATTTGGGACACAAGGGTGTTTATCTGCTCATATCAAAATTTCTATGCTAATTGCCACTAAAATTTTGAGATTAAATACTTCTAGGTCCTTAGAAATCACTAGGTTCTGCCTAGCTTCTCACATCTCCTCAAGACAATAGTTTTGTTCTCACTTTCTAGAGACATCCAACAGAAATACACAGATTTTGATTTAGCCAAACTGTGTTCATGGTGAATCTAGAATTTTACAGCTAAAAATCTTAAAGTCATTTTTGCAGTACAAGTTTATTGGAGCGGAGGAGGGGAACCAAAACATCCAACTTCAGAAGACTGAGAATATACAATGGATAGCTTTATATTTCTTGTGTCTAATATATATTTCCTGTGTCTCATATAGCTGTAAAAGCACAGCAACAGAATAAAGGAACACAGCCACAATGTGCAGGCAAACACTCCACTACCGTAAGCAGTCTCACAGTAATTACTGGAACTATTCACATCCATGTATGAAGAAGTCAGGACAATTTTCATTGTATGTTTTATTCTCTCACCTTCTCACTATTTAATAGAACCACCTTTTGCTGTTTTTTGATTACATTCATATATAAAATAAAATTCCTTTTGGCAATATGTTCCTGCCCATAGCAAGTAAATGTAAAGATGTGCTTCTGATTAGCACAGAGAAATAAAGTTTGAACAAAAGCAATCCTAACTCCTATCCATTGTACAACTTATGAAGTGACAGCAGGTCTAGGGTATTTTCTCTTACTGGAGACAAAAGTAAAATTCACACAGTGCTAGCTCATGAAGGATTTGGATCTCAGAGCCCACACATTAGTTCCTTTTCTCAGTCTTCACATGCCTACTATCTATATTCCTCTGCTTTACTGCATCCCTGATGCATTTCCCCAGTACAACTCTGCAAATGGCAAAATTATACACGTAAGTTTTTAGTCTTTGTGAATCTTACTCAAGAGGACTTACTCTGTCCTCACTTGGAATCTATATGTTCTAATATTTGTCTGATAAGCAAATTATGTCGTGGCAGAAAATTCAGGATGTATTAAACATTTGCTAAGAAGTTTAAATCAGTCTTTATGGAAAGACTTTATGCAAGGAGTCTGTGAGGCCCATCTGCTTTCCATAGGGTATGAGAGCCTATGAGATTCTTACAGTTCCATAATCTGCTATTAGTTAAGGACTTTATTGCTTCCTAAATAAATATAGCAATTCAATCCATAAGCTCACCACTGTATAACATATTTACTACCACAGGTCTGACATTACCCATCTGAACATGTAATTACCAAAAACAGGTGAAATTTTTTTTGTTCAAAGCACTGTATTTCTTACAGTGTATGGACTGAGAGAAACATAGAGAAAAAAACTGAACTATTGTAATGAATTGTAACAAATATCTTACATATTTTAGTTGCTGTAAAATCTCATGGGTGGTTTCATGGAAACACTCCACTTTTATTAAGTCTAATAAATTCATTTCTTCCTTCAGTTGTTGCCTTAACTGTTGCAGTTGTTATCCCGCAACGTCCCGTCCGGTCGAGGAGGCACAGAGACAAACACACACCCCGTCTCTGGGCCAATGAGCACTGACACCAATATGAGGATGCTGCAAATGGCGTTTAATGCTGTGCGACACAGTACTATATGGTGTGGGTTCACTACGTCACTTCCGCCTGCTTACATCACAGGCTAAGTGCTATTGGCTACTAGGAGAGAGAGGGGGGTGTCTTACCTTTCCGTACAGCCCAATATCTTCCGGCCGCCAGACCCTATCTTACTACACTTAACTGAAGATTTTAATTGCTATAACAGCACAAAACATTTATTCATACATCTGGTTAGAATTCCTTTTCTTAGACAAATTTACTCAGTGTAATTATCTATTTGACAGACACATAGTTAGACAAGGAAAAACCTCAACAAGATGTAATTTACATGCTTCAATTAATCTTTCTAAAAATTGGTACAATCTAACTGATGGATCAAACTCTATGCGAGTATTTGACCAAAGGCTATAAATCAACAGTGACATGTTTTCTTTCAGGCAGTAGCTTGAGAAATTAATATTGTTTCACAAAGTTAGACAAAGGAATTGTAAATCTTACAATAGCTCCCTTCCTCATAAAACTATCTACCACATAGAGAATATTAATGATGTAACATTCTTAACCATGAGAAAGAAAGGATAGGTTTAAAATATGTTATTCTTGTTAAATAGTTTTCTTTTATTAATGTAAAGAACTTAATAGCCTTGCACTAATGCAAATTAATTCACATTAACACTGATGAACAAATAGTGAAATTCCCAAAAAGGCAGACACTGCAGTTACCATCTAATATCATAGCATGTTATCAAAGCAGAGACAGTTCTCTGATTTCATATTTTCCATTAACATTTTTAAAAAGTGCAAAAATTGTGATAATAAAACAAAATCTGACCCAGGGAAGTGGTATCATTCTAGGAAAGGCTCCAACAGATTATTTGTGCTGTACAGGAGACTGTGTCACAGCTGACGCTCCCTGTTACAGATGACACCACATTACTGCCTGCCCACGGAGGCAGCGCCTGGTAGCCCTGGCCAGGGAAGCTGTATTGTTCCACGGTCTTTTGATCTTTGACACCATGATACCGGGGCTCGGTGCACCTCCAGTCAGCTATGTAAGAACAGCTCTGGGTGTACAGACTGGCAGTCTCTCAGTTTAGACCAGCCTGGACCTCCCAAGCTGCCCTCAGAAGGAAAAGTAAACTCACTACTTCTCCTCCCCAGTAATCAAAATACACAGTAGCTGAAGTGCAATGGTCTGCAGCAGGTCACCTTGCTACCACTGTCTTACTCTCAGACTGTCATATGCCCACTTGGCCAAGAAAACAGAGACATTCAGAGTTGCAGTACCCACAGAAACTCCCTGCCTTCCTCCCTTGGAGACATAAGACACCTGACAAACTGCTGGTCTCACCAAGGAAGAGGCTCCTGTTCCAATTTAGTTCCTGCAAGCCTTGTACAGATGGCCAGAGCTGCTACCTTGTACAGAGATGCTGCTGATCAGCTGAGTAATGGCATCTTCCTATAGACCAGCTTAAGCGGCTTCAGCAAAAGGAAAGAATAAAACTTGCATCTCTGCCCTGCTATGAGAATGAGCACCGTGTCTAAGTGGCATGCCTAATCCACTCACTGTTTAGGCAGCCTTTAAAGTAACACCTTATTCACTAGTAGAGCATGCTACCATGCTCTTGTCACGATATGCTTTAACATAGGAATCTTTGAGTGACAAGGAATACTTCTTAGTATTTAAAGCACCACGAGCAAGAAGCCATATGAAGAAAGTCCGTGTGGCATAAAAATGTAGTTTCTTGGTTGTGACCTTCATCATTCTGCACTCTGAGAAGTAATAGAGCTTTGACAACAGTTAAGGAGACGGCAACATGCAGCGCAACCCAGACTGTGCAGTGTAGAATTGGGTGGGAGCAAGAATTCCATTTAAACCTTCCACTTGTTAAGTACGTTTTTCCATCTGTCTCTGAGTCAGCAGCATCTCCCTCTCAAGGCTGGTAGAAAGCTCAAGAGGAAACTAAACTGGTCCAAAACATTTTCAAACTTAACATATCAAGCCAATATTAAAAAACGTCCAAGGTTCACTCTACTCTAAAAGGGGGGGTGGGTATTCCTTTCTGAACCATGAGTGTACTTCAAAGGTACACTCTTTTCCCTTCAATGTGAAAAGCAGACCTAGTGCTCTAAAGCTACAAAGCTTCAACGCCCTTGATGTCTTAAAGATTATTTAAAATCAAATCAAATAAAAATTAATACCAGATGGGGAGGGGCAAGGAGGCCAGAGAAAGTGAAAAAAATATTAACATTCTGTTTTATCTGCAGTTATTTTTGGCATTTCATATTGGTACTTTAATTTTTTTACCCTTCAGTCTGCTATGACTAACTAATTCCAAGCTTAACTGGTAGTGACTATTGGCAATTTTGCTCGTCTGTCAGATAATCACAGCAGTTAATTTTTCCAGATCTTTTATTTAACAGTGCTAGGCAAATACATAAAAAATTATTTGCAAATACTATTCCCTTGTTGATTATGTCTTCTGCTGATTAATTTCACCGGTATTTGTGCCCTGTTTGTTTACTTAGGCCTTGGATGCTGCTCACACTTATGTTCACAACTTACTGCTCACACGGAACCAGCCAGTGGGACTATACATGGATTGAAAGCTATCAATCACATGCAGACCATGGATATATGAAGTCAAGCTTTGCCTTTACAGGAAAAGAAAAAAGCTCTTATTTCACAGCATAGAAATAACCATTACCAATCCTTAAGCAACTTAGAAACAGAGAACAAGAAAGCACATTTTTCAGTCTTAAGCTTTACATAAGGAAAAAAAAAAGAATAATGTGCAAAACCAACAAATGATCCTATGGCATGAATAACATGCAGCAATCAGTATAAGAAAAAAACCCACAGACTAAAATGAATTTACACAGATTACTGACTGAACTTTAAGAACATGAACGCATTCCCAACACAATCCGTTTGTGGTAACTTGGAATAATCTTGAGGGATATATTTTAAGAAGCTGAAAAAGTCTCTTTATACAATGCTGCTAGTTCAATTTAACTGAAAACCCAACTAAAATGTAAGATAATTTGCTTTAAAGTCTACTGAACATCACATGGCAGCCTTGGCTCCACCACAGGATATTTATTTATACGTGTATATGACATTCAATGTATATTCTATTATATTCAAAAAAGCCACATGGAAGAACATTAAGGCTCCAAAGCCAAACACTGAAAAGTTAGCAAAAAGCCAGAGTTCAAGCTGCCTGCTCACACTTATACATTTTGACACCGTCTCCCATTACACAACCGCTTGCTCTTTTCCCTAAAGAAGGTTTCTCCCCCAGATATTGCATATTTTCTCCCTCCCTCACGCAGAAAGGTGCGGCACATTCTGTTATTTACTGGATGAAAGCCCTTGCTGTGAGGGCAGGATTCATTTCCTCAGTGGTGAATGTGGTGTTGCACATCCCCATAGTAACTGAGTGCTCCAACCACACACGTATTTTCACAACACCCCTGTCTCCATCCTCCATCACTCTGTTTGGTCCCAATCCCTTTGGCAGGCTGTTGCCTTCCACAGATTCTCACGCTCCAGTCACCCAATTCCTCATGTAATCTTGGTCTCAGCCACACCTAGAGAACGAGGTTTCCATCCAAGTCATAACTCCAGCAAAAAAAAAAAAAATTTAAAGGTGGGATTTAATCCTGACTTCTTTGAACCCCTTCTGATGAAGCTCCTTTCTGACTCCTGCAGATCTGCTTGAGAGGAAAAATACAAGCCCAGACAGCCAAAGTTTAGCAAAGTTTCTACAAACTGAATACAGGGAATTGGACGGGATAATGTAACATGGTAAATCTTTGCAGAAGTGGCAGCAGCCCTGCCCATAGTTTTTATAAAAGAAGGCACCAGCTTCAAGGGACAAGGAATTTGAACTGAGAAAAAAAAAGCCCACAGGGTTAAAAACACCCCCTGGAATAGAGAGAAGCACTCACTTGCAAAGGCCAGGGTGCTTCATTTTGCATCACTTTAAGGGCCAATTGCCAGCAAAATATGCCAAGGAAAGAAAGGTAATTTTATGGAAAGCAGGCGATGTTAACAGTTGTAGTGAAAAGTGTTGTTTATGTGTATTTTCTAATGCAAAAAGCAAAATGTATTACATATTCTGAATTAATTCTTGCTACCTTGGCAGATTAGAGGAGTTTTTTTTAAACAGCAGTAATATGAAATTATACTTCAAGACTGGTTTTTGCAGGGTTTTTTTAAGTTTAAACACAATGTTAAAACTCCTTGTCCCTACAGTAACCTGAAAAAATAGTCTTGGAAAATTTCTCCCATTAACACACATTTTGGCAGTCAAATCAACACGCTCCTGTGTGTTGAGGAACAACCTGTGTTGATGAACTGGTCACTCATAAACACAAAACCAGATTTTCTTTATAAAAGCTGTGCTTCTCTGCATCCCTGTCTGCAGGTTCTCCGCAACCCATCAAACACAGCTGCATTACAGGACACAAACTGGACAACCCAGACAAATCAGCTGTGGGTGCCTGCCTTGGATCAAACGTGTCTCTTCTGCAGTATCTCTGAGCACAAATTACACCAGCTCCTATGAGGAAACCATAGAGCCGTGTGGGGAGTACTATGCTAATTTAAATCTTTACTCTCATAAAATGTAGCGGTCTGCTCTCTGTTGGCCTCTGAACAGATGCCTCTCAAACATTGAGTTCCCAGCAGTTACTCTAAATCTTGGAGTCTGAAGAAAATCCTGGCACAGCCTCTGCATCTCAGAGTTTGCAGTCTGGGTGTAGACGTTCAGGGCCAAGACTGGTGGCCTTTGATCCAAATTCTTGAGGCTGGAGGCCCGTCTGCACTCCTTTGGTCACCATTGTCCCTTTGAAGCTCTCCTCCTCAGGACAGCAGTGCAGCTGAGCACCTTGTAAGCGCTCACATGAGCAACAGCAAAGCAGTTTCATTTATGAGGACCAAACAATACCATGACAGCATAGGACTACTGGTCTTCCACAGCTCTGGTAACAAACCCCTGTTAGAGGTGCGAGGCAAAATTAACTTATTTTATCAAATAATTCATACAAGAATCGCTCCTGCAATGTCAGCATCTAAAAATCTTGCAGCAACCAGGAGAACTCAGCCTTCACAGGAAGCCTTCCCACCTCCTAATGTCAGAGAACAAGGCAGATAATTTTTTCCTACTTGCAACTTCAATACCAAGTAAAATGCCTCAAGTTAAAAAGAAAAATTTAAAAAAAAAAAATTTAGCAGCACACTGACAAAAAAAAGAACAAGCTTGGTTTTATTTCAGCTTTATCAAATCTCAATGACTGTTTACTTTTTAGAACATTTATTCAGCTGGTGTGGATAAAAAGTAAGATCTGAAATATTTTGAAGTATCATCAGATGTAAGATTCTCATAAATTACAAACTGAAAGGTCAATGACTCTGTGAGTGTAAATGGTAACCAATTAGTAATCAAGGGCAGGAGTCCAACTATTATGAAATCCATCTCCTGACTCTATTGTAGGAGATTAAGTACTGTGTAGCTGGATGGATAAACCCTTAGTTCTTTATGCATTTATTATTTATTAAAATTTAGCAAATGTTTTGAAGGCCACACCAGCTGAGTGTAGAAAAGACCTTGAATCAAGTAGTCTCTGTTTTTTTGCCATAATTACTTGCACTGCTCATGGTTCTAACACTTTCTAAAACAGGTACTCTTCAGATCGGGGGCATAAACCCTTCTCATTATGCTGCCAACCATCTCCTTGGGTTGTGAACCATTGATCTGAAGGAAAAGAAACTTTGCAATCTCACCACAGAACAGCCCAGCGAGCACTTCCACCATGCTGGGTGGCGGAGAAGAATATAGAAATAATCTCAACGATCAGAATTACCACCGGGTACTTATCCCATCCTCTTTTAATGGAAGTTGCAGCATCATATTGAATGTTACTCAGATTGATGACTAATGAGGTTGGTGCCTGCACAAAGATCTGGATTCAAACTTTCTCAAAGCTAAGTCGGATTCAGTGGTCATGATCAGAATACCTTTTATATCAGAGAATAATTCACTTGTTTATTGCAGGAAATCTTTAATATCTGACAAACCTGTCATGGTAACAGAACTCTGGCTCTGTAAAATTCCAAAGAGAAATATAGGGAAGTGGAAAAATGCAGTTTCCACTCATAAACTGATATCTGACAAGTATCTTTACTCTCCTTCTTCCTTTCCAGTTGATTTCCCTGCTTATGATTCAAACCAGGCACAGCACACAGCTTTGATTAACTTCATACCCAGAAACAAATAAAGATGTTTCTAAGAATTTAGCTTGCCTGTAGCCCTCTGCAACAACCCGACAGGAAAGTTATTTTTCATATGCTGAATGACAAAGAGGATTTTTACCAGTAGCAGGTCATTGTTAATGATTTGGGGATCTACATGAACCCTACAGTTGCCATAACCTACCATATTTCTGTTGGCAAAATAAACGTTTTGCCAGAATGAGTAAATCCATGCTTGCAAATATCTGTGCCATGATTTAGCAGATCCATGCCTCTTACACTGCTTTCCAGTTAGTTGTCAGAAAGTTTTGAGTTGTTTTATTTACTTTTTCAGACAAATATCTCAAAGCACACTTGGAGTGCCGTACCACTATTTTCTCCTGATACGAACAACAGCCATTGGAATAGACATTCTTTTCCTCGTTTGGGGTGAGGTTTGGCCTCATCCTTGCTACTCCAGCCTAGAAAACTGGAAAACACTGAGTCTGATTCAGAAAACCTGAACTTTTGTTCACAAAAGCCACAAAATGTGCCCTCACAGACAAAAATCTACTGAATAATGGAAGTTGATGTGTACAGAGAGTAGTAATAATTTATGAGTAGTCACTTAGAAGTATTTGGGTATAAAAGAAGTTATAGGACTTTATCATATAACAAAATGCAGACCCAACAGCCCAATTCTTGTGCTGATCCCTTCTAGCATTTCTCTACCTTTCCACACAGCCACTCCATAGATCAGTGAAGGACTTACATGGTACAGAAAACCCTGCATGGACCCTGACCACAACCTTCCTTCACATGCATGATTTATGCTACCATGGAGATGAGCATATGTGCACAAGCCCACCTTTATGTTGAAATTATTGCATTTTCCTTGAGTCTGTTTTGTCTCTGGAGAGCCTGGAGTTCCTGCTCCTCAGTATCAATTACTCTGAGTGTTTCCCCTATATTTATTTTAATGAAATTCTATTAACAAAGCTACATTATATGAACTCAAATACAACTTTTTTCAATACATACATAGCAACAATAGCAGACAGAATTAGATATAATACAACAGCACAGGCATTGTGTAAGTACCTGTATAGCAGTTGCAAGGAACTGGATTTGCTCTGCACATGGAATGGGAACATTGATCTGGTATTTCCAGACTTCCATAACCTGGGTAGTGTCCAACCTGAATCAGTATTGTTAGCGAGTCTGCACTGCAACAACCTTCTCAACCGAAGAGGAAAAGACTATGCTCACATCCAGGAAGATGCAGAAACATCCAACCTGTTGTCACAAAAAAGTAACTACAGTAAACTTCCACTCACCTAAAAAAACATAGTAATAATTTAACAAAAGTAAGTTTGTGTCTTATCCAAAAGACAATGGAAGAAACTCAACTGCTGGTGACATGAGTACAAACCAAACTAACAGTATCTCAATCAATTAACTTACACTTCTGTGACTGCAAAATCTGTCTGAAACCTCCTCCAAGCATGCTCAGCTGCCCTTCAGCATCACTACTGGCTGTCATCTCAGTCTCTGCAGCTGGGGACCTGGCTGGCCACTGGGTGCTCTGGATGAGGAGACTGAAAAGCCATCTAATCAACATATAGCTCTTGACTGTATGGAGACAGAGTTAAAAGACTAGTGGAAAAAAGATGGGAAGCACTCTCTCAAGACTTGATTATATTCAAGCTTAATTGGCACAAACACAAATTGTGCATTTTAATTTGAGAATGTGTAACCTGTTGAGTATAGGCTTATTTACAACCCTGAATTTCTGGGTGATAAAACCAGGAAAGAGGTTAAACTGGAAGACTTCCATTTCCTTTCTTACATCACTGTGTGATTCCTGTGGGATATGATTAGTTTTCTTGTAGTTTATGCTAGGTTGTGAGCTCAACCACTGTTATAAATGGGTTGTCTGTATAATTGTTACCAATTACATGCAAATTGCTGCTAAATGGCACAGAAAGCAGATTTGTGCCAAATGTTGGTTTACACTTTGCTCTCTTTCCAAGACAGTGAGGAGATAAAAAAGCAATTGGATTGATGAGTGGGATGTCAAAATTTCTCTCCAGTTTCCATTATGCAGTTAAACATTGCCTCACCATTCTTTGACAAATACTGGAATATATCCAGAAATCACACTTCATTTTTCCAAGATGGTGATCAAATACCTCCCCAAATCTGAGCATGAAGTACTAGCTCTTGTTTATCCTCCATGTCAGATCTGCAATTCAGACACTACAAATGGGAGCTTGGTGTGTTTTCCTGCTCTATCAGTCGGTATTCTGTTTGCAATGAGACTTGCCAAGTTCCTCCAGATTCTTTTCTCTGTTTCTGATTCATTATGGATCTGAGGAGCATTTGTTCCAAAAACAGCAACTCGCCCAATGTCAAGTAAATGCTCTGATCACACAACTGAACCACATTTCAACCTTTTTTTTTTTTTTTTTTGGCAACTTCTGTATCATTCATGCTAGGCAAAAGTATCAGAAAAGTAACTGAATATATGAGAAACACTTTTTTTCATTTTTTTTTCTTTTTAACTTGGGAGTGGCTTTAGTTTATACCTTTCACAATGGGTAAAAAATTCAAAAAACAATACTGAAATTCCTGAAAGAATTTTAGCCTCAAAGGCATTTATTTCAATGGAGGCAGAATTTCTGTGTCAGCAAAGTATGCTGACACAGAATGTATTTAGCTT
This sequence comes from Antrostomus carolinensis, assembly GCF_000700745.2. NCBI lineage: Eukaryota > Metazoa > Chordata > Aves > Caprimulgiformes > Caprimulgidae > Antrostomus > Antrostomus carolinensis. The sequence continues at coordinate 51,031 of NW_010330747.1, forward strand.
CAAGTGTGTACTTAAATTGTGTAGACTTCAAGGGAACTTAAATACACGCTTAATTTTGAGCATATGCTTAAGTGCTTTTGGTGAATAGTATTGAACCACAGCATTCATCTCTTTGTGAAGGAGAGAACGCTTTCCAAAGCAACATTTACTTCTCAGGCACAGTGTGTGTCTTTTAAATCCTCCTTTGATGTTTCTTGGTCTACTTTGTTTTTAAAAGCTCACCAGAAATCAAAAAGGATTAGTAGGTCATGATCCTGCAAGCTACCTGGTATGGATCAGCCCAGGGAAGGACAGAAATGGAGTTCAACTAGCAAGGAAAAAATATTTGCCTGGAGCAGTTTGCAGGACCAGTTTTCTGAGGCACAAATTAGTTAAAAAGAGTTTGGTATTTTATTTGTATTTCTGATCCTTATCATTCTAAAGAATATTTTAAATAAGTAGAAAGCATAATATAGGATATTTAGCAGATCATAACAAGTAAAGATGATTATTAGTGTGTATTAAACACCTTCACCTATGCCAGTGATACCTTATACAACATAAGCAGTTTTTTTCCACTCATCCCTAAAGGAAAAAACTTTCCCAAACCACAGTATAATTACCACATTTTGTTTTTTAAATGGGGACTTGAATTAATATTTTTATAAAAATATAACATTAGAGAGTAGAGGTAGAAAAAGTCTTGAAAGTAAAATTAAAAAAAAGATCTGTATTCCTCTTTCCTCCAGAATTCAGTGCTCTGAATGTGGTATCTGAGCAAACAAGCTCTTGACCTCAAATCTATATTCTTCTCTGAGGTTCGTCCACTAGGATAAGGAATGCTGTGTAAAATACAAAACAAACCTGAAATTGGTACCTTCTGAGGTTTGGTTCTGACCAACCTTTGAAACAAGATTGCTTTCAGTCAATTGGTTATTTCAGCACTTGACATCACCCCCACATAAAACAAGGCAAATGGCCAATTAACTAACTGGAAGTTTTCCAGTTCAAAATGGTGCCAAAATGAACGAAGATGAAGTGGAATAGGAAAAAAAAAAAGTTTAAATTGGCTGAACAGTCAGCTCTCTATGGGAAGCTGAAAATAGAAATCAGTTCATGGAACTCAGGAGCTTCACTATCTTCTATTTGGGGAAGATCAAACTTCGGCATTTGCAAGTTAAACAGGGATCCCCAAGGCTTCTAGAGAGTACTTTATAAAAAGAAGTTTTATATAGGACCTGTGTATTTTGCAAATAGAACTGCAGCACATTAAATTCTAATCACATTCTATACATAGTATCTGAAATCAGAGTATAAATTTGCTTCCTACGGATAATTACCTGGACTGCAGTTTTAATCTCATATGTATGCCATTACCCCTATGCAAACACAGATAAACTTTGGCTTTTTCTTTTCAGCAGCATTCAGCTATTTTGACATTTTAAGTGGTTAGGAGTTTGTTTTTAAGTAAAGACAGCCTAAAGAAATCAGATGACATGCTGAACTGAGAAAGAAAACAATATAACATTGTAGAATAATCTCTTCACTTGGGAAATAATGCTTAAATTCCAGAAGGAAAAAGTAGTTACTAACTTCAGTTTTGGAAATATAATTTCTATAGAAGTCAATGCCACTTTAAATACATCCATCAGCCCCTTCACACAAACTCTTAAGCTACAACAGAAATAAATGCAAGTATTCTAAATAGGAAAAATTATCCTGCAGAAAATTTTGCATTATTATAAAATTGTTTATTATATTAGAGAACAGCAATTTAGCCTTCTGTCAATGACAAAACATAAACAGGACAGCACAGTTCTAGTTAGATACACTAGGATTTACTCTGAAAGGGTTGAAGACAATAAGTTATGGGGGATTTTGTTTTGCTTTCAGACAGTTACAGCTGCTGGGCCAGCTAAGAGCAGTGATCCAAGCATGGCACAGCTACATAGCCACAAGCCTTCAGTGCCACTTGCTCTTCCCAGCAACACCTAAGTCTTTGGTCTCAGATCAGCACGTGAAAGAGGAACACCTTTTAAACAGTGCTCTCTACTACAACTTGTATGAAAAGGTCATGACTATCATGAAACAAAGATTACAAACCTTTTGTGAAAAAGCAACCATATTCCTAATGTAAAATAAAGGTAAAAAGGGAAAATATGATTTTTCACTTATTTAAACTGCCATCATCATCAAAAAGCAAAAGAATAGCCAACTTTAAATATTACTATATTTTTCATTATAAAATTATTATAAAATTTTGGCTACTAGGTTCAGGTGAATCTGTCAGTGTTTACTCTGACAAGCAAATTAGCTCTGCATTTAAAAGAAGCTGTCTGATCCAAAAGTCCTTTAGTTCCAGTGAATCCCAAACAGAAAGAGTTTTTTTTGGTAACTAGATGCCAAATGACGTTGATAGACAGCACAAACAATTTTCAAATTCCTCAAAAGAGCACACTTCACTTAACTTTTCTAGTGACTTGTATCTGTCCTTTAAAACTTTTGTGTTTAAGAAAGCTCTTCTGGTTAAAAAGAAGCCTCATGTGTTTTCATAACTTTTACGAACTGTCAAAAGAACAATGTATTTGGAGAGGAGATCACAAACTCGTCATGGGTTCTGGCACCCACAGCAGCTGGTAGTAAGAGAAAACACCTTCACACTGTTTGCACTGTTTAGAACCAAAAAACACAAGTTGCACAAGTCTAATAATGCTTCAAATGCATGTTTTAAAAGCACTGGCAATCTAGCATACAGCAAGACACAACGTACCTATTGGTACTCACTCATATTGGTGAGTCTGGCCCTAGCGAGGAGCTGAACTCAGAAACAATTTTTAGTTGCGGAGCTGTTAGTGAAATGATTAGTTGCAACAGCTCTGAGCAGGCAGATCACTTCACCAGTGTGGATCTGTGTAAGATCAGGGCCTGAACACACTTCTTCCCTTCATCTGGCCTCAGCTTCAGGAAAGAACGTGTTTCCCCTCACCTCCACCCCACTACCCATGTCAGTGGACATTAAGCATATGTCGCCTCACTTTTGGAAAGCGTTGCATTATTTAATTTCATTACTGTTTGCTGAATTGCTTCCAACCAGTTCTCACCTTGCAAGAAAATTCTAAGTGCATTAATATGGCACATGCTTGAACTCTAACATATGTGAATCATGTGGATCAGCAGTGGGACATTACTCACGGAAGGAAACTGGGTAGAGGGCAGTGGCTCGCCTACCTCCGCCTACACACCTCTGACTAAATGTTTCTATCCCTCCAGTCTCCAGCTAGCCCTTGCCTTCCCTGCAGAACTCTGTCTACTCCCTCTCTCCATGTTGTTTAATCCTCCAGAATTATCTCTGACCTTTCTGCTCAGCCTGGTGGAACCTGGGCCATAGTGATGGCAAAGGCACCCCGAATCTTCAACCACAGCTGCTGCAGCACTTCAAAGGCAGTTACCACAGCTAAGAATTTAAGACTGCAGCTGGAATCTGCAGGCTCAGAGTGCAGTCCCCAGGGCTGAGCAAAAAGAGCAAAGCTCATTTGTAAGGATTAAAACGTGGACAGGTAATGGATCTAAATGGGGCAGCTAGGGTAGAGAAAGGCAGGGAGAGTGGAAGTCAGTATACAATACTGAAAATCTGAGGAGGTTAAGAGGGGCAGCAAAAGGAGGGGCTGGGGGCACAGAAGACAAGAGATTCCTGGTTAGCGTAAATAATACGCATGTATGTTTGGGAGGAAGAATGAGAGCAGCTTGGAAATGTAAACAAAAATATCTTCAGAGGAGGTAGGGCTTTAGCATAGAAAATGGTGAAAAGATCAATGGGAATAAAATACAAAAGGATGTACAAGTCTAAGACAGCTAGAAAAATGGGCACTGAGAATAAAAGATCATGATGAGACAGAGACATAAAATCCATCTTTAAAGCAGCTTGGACTGGGACATGTATCACAGTCTTCACACTGCAGGATTACCTCAAATGTAAAAGCAAAATTTTTTTTATTATTTGCGTATCAAGTCATGAAAAAGCATTTTCTTCTGAAAAGTAAGATTACAGAAGGTTTTAAGAGAAAAGCACTGTTTGGTTTTTAAGACCATGCTGTATATTACTTGGGAAGCAGAACTATGAAGTTGAGTCACATGCACTAGTGAGAGAGAGGGGACAGTTCTCATGAATATTTGAACATATGAGCAGAGTTTAGGACACAAAAACACCAAGAAATCTGAGGACTCAAAAAAACTTACCATGTGCTTTTGGACAGCATGAACTTGTAAACTTATCAGCTACTTCAGAAGAACTGTTCTCATCTGGTGATAGTGGAAGACAGTTCACCTTTCAGTTGCATTTAACTATAAGGCAAAGCTATGCAGTGGGACATGAACTCCATGGAACAGGAGAAAGAACACAGACTGTAACTCTAGAATAAATAATTTACTGCAAATTCCCACCTACCTTAGTGCAGAATAATATCTCAATATCTCAGCTTGTTTCTTACATTTTCCCACATTTGAATGATCTCAAACTGTATGTTGAATGGTTTAAAAATGAACTTAGCTTTTCAAAGAACTCAGATTACACCTAAATAATAAAAAATAGCACATTTTTGCCATTTGCAATCTTTTTTAATAACATAGTTAAATAGTTTAACTACTTTATTAAAATATTAATAGTTTAATAGTTCCAACTATTAAGCGTCTGCTTGAACAGCTTAAAACTCACTTGAAGGACCTTATCATTTTCACTTGTGATATGTAAGCTTCCTTCACTCAGCCTCCTTAATTTTCTAAATCTCCAAATGTTTTCTTGCACTTTAGAAGAAAACACATTCTAGATCTAAAACAGGGAAATATTTCTAGTTTGGAATCAAGTTGGCTTTTTTTCTTTCCCCTCTCCTTAACTTTCTATTCAGGTCTGCCAGCAGAGAACTGCATGTCCAAAAGAGACTGCTAGAAAAGGAACAGAGGAGAAATGTGATGATCACAGAGCAGACAGCTTTTTATTTGTCATTTACTCCAAACTAGAATGAAAAGAATACCAGGCCAAAAGCCATTCAGTTAGTTATTAAAAATAACTGATCCTAATTGATCTATCAACAGTTTCTAATGCATGCTGAATATATCACTCAACATCTACAGCCCAAACTGTTGACTGACGTTCATCCATATTCATGAAGACATATGAGCATATCTACTACTGCAAGAAGTAGTGCTGATGTGGTAATAAAAATACACAAAAACACTAACATTTTTCAGAGCATCCATATATACAAATTGGGACTTCGGAAAAGTAATCATTTTTATACTACAGCTTTATTTCAAGCACTGTTTCTTACTGGATACAATTTATACATTTTGCACTATGTATATATATTAATGGAATATTTTCCAAATTATCCCTAGATAAAATATATTACATGCTTAAAATTATTCCAGCAATAGCTTTTCCAAGTTACATGTTGCTGAGTGCTAGTTCAGATCACAAGAGAAAAAAAAGAGAAAAACATTTTAAAAATGCTTTGGCAAAATACCCTTCCACGGTGATGTCGTTAAAAGTATTTTGAATGCAGTACTTCTTAATCCATTTTTATTCCAGTATCAGTCAAATAGATAGGAAGAAACATATAAACACAGGTATACTGCTTTATTTAAATATAATTTAAAAGAATATAGATCTTAATTTTTCAAAGTGTGTGGTCTCATGTTTGAATTTCAGCCAGTCAAAAAACTGCCTGCTGCTTTTCAATGTACAACGCTGCAACAAGTTTTTGAAACCTCTAATTGCATTGTTGTGATGGTCACTGTTAAAACAAAGTTCCTGGTAATCCCAGAGACTGCGTCAAGGTAGGAGCACTGACAAAGGTATCAAGACAGAGAAGAACAGCGTGGTCATTGAACTGCACACATTGAGCTTCTAGGAGGATTAACGGTTCTTGTCACAGGCTCCTGACTGTAGTTGACAATATCTGCCTTCACCACCCTCTGTCATAAAAGAAAACACAGTAACAATCAGAAAATACAGTCTTCATGCTGGCAAAGCATTCAACAGATATTTTACTATGAAATATGAAGGACAAAAAATTAGGCAAAACAGACGTTGTTTAGGGGTTTTTTTTCATTACCTTACAGAAAAGTCTTACCAGGTGCTAATTCTCATTCTAAATACCATTTTATCCATGCTAAGCAGAAGGAAGTGTCTTGGTAGGTTTTCACAACACTACAAATGGAACACGACTTTTTTGCAAAAGCAGTGAGTACCATTTTACTTCCAGGAAAATTGTTTTGTATGGAAATAATAAAACCGTATTTGTTTACAAAGACTATGGTATGCATTCTTTAAGAAAAACTGCCTAAACTGTAATTGGAAATTGTGCGCAAGTTTTTCTTTCTGTCTTCACTCCAGGTCAAGCACATCACAGGAAAATATGGTTGGAATTCAAAGCTGATTTCAAACATAACGATATTTCAAAAAAGCTTTGATAGGCAGATGACTAAAGATTAAATTAACATGAAAAGAACCTCTGCATACAATAAATATTTATTTTCTAATACAGATCAAACAGATATTACCCATTCTATTTACAAAGTACTTAATAAGACTGTTGGTGTCTCCTGTATAAGGAGAAGGAAGTAAGATTCCAATTTTGTGTCCATTTCCATCTGAGGCAGCTATGTAACATTTTGAATATACAGCACCAAAGGACCTTCTTAATACGGTAACATGAAGTATTTAAAAGTTTCTTTGAAGCATTTGGTTACTAGAAACACCATGTGATTGTACAGAGAGTTCCAAGTTAAGATGTTAAGTATTACAAGTGCTTAGAGATACAAAATATATTTTTCCAATAGCACTTACTGTAACAGTTGTTACTTCATGTAAAAGCAATGCATCTTGAAATAAACCCCACGTTTTCCACCAATACCTGAACTACTGCATTGAGCAGACTTTGCTCTGGCAGTTGGAAGTGTTGTGATGTTGGTTATCTTCTTCAGGGTATTTCACTAGTTCTGCCCTGACAACATGCTGTTAATCATGTATCAGCATAAAGGATAGAGGGCAAGGAGAAGAATGTAAAAAGAAAAGAGAAGGGAAAAAAAATGAGAAATTGATCAGTAGTTGAAAAGAATGAATGAATGACATAAAAAGACTATGCAGAAGCAAAACTTAAGTGCATTTCTCTTCAGGCCTTATGCCAAGAGCAACACATCTAGCTGAAAGCATCACTATCAGCATCAGGGCTGCTTTTCAAGCTTCTTCAAGGACATGCCCTTCCAAAGCACCAAAGTGAAATGTTCATACATGCAATCAACAAAAGTGTATCAAAGGAAAAGAAGGGACAGAATAAAAAGGAAGGCAATTCAGTGGAAGAAGAGATTACAATGGCCTATTCCTTTAAGTTTAGGGTACTTAAATATGACATTAGTCAGCTTCTTATCAACAATTGTAACAAGTGCATTAGAAGTTCACATGCATCTTTTCCATTACATAACTATCATGTTATAACTAAATAGATAATCAAAAACAGTGACAGAAATTAACAACCTCACACCTAAGTGCTGCAAAGCTTTGATTTTTGTTGACTTAATATAAAGACAAAAGGCTCTCATTTTTCCCCTTAAAGACAAAACAAACTGTTGGAAGTTTTCTCGCTATTAATACAGCATTCATGCAAAGGGGACAAAAATTCATAGAATAATTTCAGTAAAGAAGTAACAGAAGAGGCAGGTCTGCTATGAAAGATACCCTAAACCAGTTTAATGATTTTTTCTTAAATACTTCAACTTTTACACAATATATATTCAAGGTTAAAATTAATGGATAAATGAATAAATACTACTATTTTAAAGGAAATAATACCTAAACTGTATTATATGAATATATAAACAGTACACGTTAAAGGTTACCTCTGTAAATAAAACCTGTATGTCAAACAAGCAACAATAATTGAATTGGCTGGTCAGGGATCTGGATTTATTAGCTGCTGATGTACTCTCCTTGAGTTTAATTGATCACATTCATATTATCTTATCTAGTGGACAACACTCATGATTTACTGGACTTCTGGCCTGATATTATCAAGGGAAAGGTTGCCAAATACCATGTAAGGGAGTCGTAGGAGTTTTAGCATTAAACAGTGTTATCTGACCTTACAGGACCTAGTTTCTTCATACCAATCTTTTGACTAGAACTGAGGGGGGGGATAGGGGAAGATAAAAAAAAAAAAAAAGTCTTGCAATCAGTAGGCAATTAATTGTTCTTCAAAACATTGGTCTAAATCCCATCCTGTAAACACACACAGGTTAATGACCCATGCTTAGGCACACTGTAGCAAGAAACTGACTAACATAAATGACTTGGATTTTCTAAAAGAATTTCATCTAAATAAGAGTAAAAAAAAAAAACCCTGTAACATTTCTTTTATTAACTTCATGCTAATTAAAAACTTGGGTTCCACTGTATCAGCTTCTGTGTCAGGCATATCATTGCCATGGTTCAAATCACTGTCAATAATGAGAAATAAACTTTCTTGGTGCAGGTGTTCTGAATTCCAGATCTGACTTATCTGCCCAACATTTTATTTTACAAAGCTGGCACACACACCCCAGCATGCTGAACTGGCATTTAGTTAAAGAGAAAACTACACATCACTTACAAAAATGCTAGCTCTTGCCAATGCCAAGGAACAAAGCTGTACCCCATGCAGTTTTTACGCTACAGTTGAAAGTAAAAAATATAGAAAGAAAAACATTTGATTAGTAAAGGAGCTATTTCCTCAAATTTCAGCAGACCCTTGCGATTTAAAAGGGAGAGTATTTTGGAGACTGAAAATAAGTCAGAATCTGCAATTTTCTTACTTTGGAACTGTTCCACTTCAAAAACATGCTCTACTTTCCAGTCACGCATAAAGAATAATCTTCTAGTTCTCTGTTTCCCCACAGTTTTGACCAAATAAAGGTTTGATTAACAGTCATCTCAGCGTGTTAACAGACAAGGTTTAGTAGCTCTAGCTGAGATAGTTTAAAAAACTTACCACCCTCAAATGTCTGTCCTATTCTTCTGCTGGAGATCACTGCTGCCAAAGGAGAGCTGGTGGAACGTAAGTGTTTTTATACCTCATCTGCTTCAGCACTAAGTCTGGCAGCTTCACTTAAAAACAACTTTCAGCAGCAGTTCAAGCTAAGCTGCTACGCTTCACCCTGACATGGCCAAGGTACATGATCACCTTCCATTTTCTGATTCTGCTGTGGGAATGATAAATTCCAGCAAAAAGGCTGGAAACAAATAGCTTGGATTGCATTAATACCTTAAATTGCTGCAGCTGTTTTCTAAAACAATGTATGGTAAATAATTCAATTTTTAAGGCTTGTTCTTGCAGTTGACTAACAGTTGCTGTTAATTTGAAGGGGACTAAGAACCCCATCCACTTTTCACAAGAGCTTCTGCAGTTCTGCCAGTTATCAAAGCTCAAAAGTCATGAGTCAAGTCCCACAAATTCATACAAGTTAAAATAATGTGTTTTGGGATTCCTATTACTTATTTCCAACCACCTGTCAGTCATTTCTAAGATCTTCCTAGTGACTGTGACAATTATAAGTGATTTTAAACACAAGAAATATGATCTTCAGACATAAAGTTAAAAATGCAAGAAATAATTCTAAAAGAGTATCCTCAATATTAGACCATCATTAATAATGAAGAAATGCATAGTAAAAAATAACTCACATAGAGCATTTCACTGTTGGCTTTTTACACAAACTCAGTTTTTCATCTTATAATTTGTTACCACCCAGACTGAATGAAGACATCTCATGTTCTCTATCAAACATATTCAAGAAACAACCTTCTCATTTTTCAAAATGAGGAAACCTCATTATCCAAAGTATAGAAAATTCAAAGATATAATCCAACTTGAAAATAGTGCACTTTTGTAAAAACTAAAATATATTTTACTCTTTGTTTAAAAATTAAACCTAAGTCAACACTTGCATACTTACTGATTTAGGGATTTATTATTGCACTTTTTTATTTGTTTCTTTATAGCATTTATCCAGCATCCATCTCTCTATACCTGTCATACAAAAAGTCTGTGGTCAACCAGAAACCTAGTAATGGCAACATCATCTACCACCCCCGGTCCTTCCAGCCAAAAGACAAGCTCCATGCTTTTGGGAAAGAGCATCAACACATTACTTCAATTAGTCTCTTCCACTGCAGACTAAAGTTTCTCTCAAGAAATGTCCTTCTGTTCATCTCCCTGTGGATATGAAGGTTAAAGTTTTCCTTCTCTGGTTTTATGTAGAGATTTTACCTTTCCTGCCTTAAGAAGCAGCCAAGGTATTGGGTTCCATACAGCAATGAACTTTAAGATACAGCTGACAGACACTACAACACAAATCCCCTTGATTTTTCACTGACTTAAATTTGGGCAATTCCTACACTCAGAATAGCACTCTGAAAGGAAGTAAGTATTTTATTGGGAACAAAGAGCTATTGCTTGCTTGCAATAGATTGAAACTACATTGATTAGCAGAACCTTGCAAAGTCAGGCAGCTGTTTTCCAGCTTTCTCTCTTTAGCTATGTGCACAGCGTAGCACCACATAGTGACTTCTGCTGTACCTGAATGTCAACAATGAAGTTTCTTTTCTGCCCAACTCCATCTACTGGCTTTGTTTCTACTTTTTTTGGTGGTGTTTTGTTGTTGTTCTTATTTTTTCAGGGTTTTTTTTTTACCTTTTCTTCTTATAATTAAAGCTTGGATTCACATTAACAGCAACGTGTGAGCCACAGTGAGTACTTAATTCACACATATTAACTATTTATAGGCTATCGCTACTGCAATTTGCATAATATCAACTTTGTCTGATCCATATTTTGCATATTCCATTGATCTGCTCAACAAAATTAAAAATTGCAATTATAATACTAAGGTAGGAAGAAGCTACTTAAAGCCAATACCAATTTGACATAGAAAGTTACGTACGCTTGAGTCAGGGCTATATAAAGGTCCTTACTTTAAAAACAACCTAAAAATAGACACTTTCTTTAGAAAGCTACAATTTTCTGTATAACCCATTTCTCATATTCTCTGTTTAGTTTAAGATATTTGCATACCTGTCCACAAGCTTACACCTGAGTTACCAGAACATACCAGCACACAGCACAGAGAAGTCCAAGGCTGATGTTCCAGTACTTGCTAAACAACCAAAGTAAAATTAAAGGACTCATTATGTGCTGAATTACTTATATGTAAATAATCATAGAGCTCAGATGTGCCTCAGTAGTAAAAGATCACTGAAAAGACACAATATTTCTATACCTATAAATTACAGCTTTTCGAAGCTCCTTAGCTTTGCTTGTTAGGTATGCACTGCAAGTATATTTTACCATTTTACTGTTTGAAATACAGTACTCTAGTTAACCACTTCAATATAGACTGTAAACACTGCTGTGGCAAAACACTTCCAGAAATTACATATTTATCGTATATTTCAAAAAGCAGGAGACCAAGTTGTACATAAGAAATATCTTGCCTTTCTTTTAAATAAGCTTGTTGACTTATTTTGTAGTACTTGTTTAATGTCGGTAATAACTACCAGTTCCAGGATATTACAACACTAGAACAACTACCTTTTGGTTCAATAAGTAAATTTAAAATAAGCTTATTGCAATCTCAAACATCATTATACAGTAAGGGTTGCCTCAGTAGCATAATCTTCGTTTCAAGGTTTCTGAAACTGAATTTGTATAACATCTTTTTGGTTTAAATCTATGCACATGGTCTTCCTGGCAGGAAAATTATTTTTTGAAGCAAGAACTAGGAAGAAGGAGGTGGTAAGAGAAAAGGTTATATTAGAAAACCTCTTGTTTGATTGCTTATTTGAGCAATTAAAACAATTTTGATCTCCTAACTCTGATAAAAACTAAGTGACCTCCAACTCTGGTAGATACAGTTAAGCAAGTAATCATATGTAAAATATGTCACAGTAAAATACAGTCACAGTTCAAATTTTTTTAAAAAGTGAAAACATCTTTTCCCCACTAATTAGTAAGGTCATAAAAAAGGTTCTCATTAGAGCTGTTTTGCATATGTTGATTACTGAACAGCATGAAATGCAACAAAGCTCTGCTATAGTTCAGAGCAGGACACACAGCAGGGTTTTGCCAAGCGTTCACAGTGCAACGACTATATTCACATCCCTAACTCACTGCTAACCGATGTAAGAGCATGGGGGACAACCTTCGTGATGATCTTCCCACCTATTGCTGGAAAACATTCTCCTCTCTCTCAGCCCTTTCTAACTGCAGAGGAAATGGCAGAAAATCTGCAAGATAACACTCATAACACAAAGAACAAAACACAAAATGCAAGGGTAGAAACAATGCAGGCCCTTTAAGGGGAGATTGTTTGGGTCTGGTACAGTGAGAAAAATAATTGCAGATGCCAAGGAGCTGTAATAGCTACCCAAACCCATGATTCCCCGGGTCTGCCTGCTGCTCAGATGGGTATACTGAACCAGGAAAGGATTCATTTCTCATCTGCCTATCAGAATAAAATGGAAAATAGTGACTACAAAGTCAATATTCTTTCCCCAAGGCAGGCAGTCACTGCTGAGGACAGTATTCTTGTCCTGTATTATACAGGCACACAATGAAAACTAAAATCTGGGATTAACCAAACACAGGATGTGACATAGTTAATTCCTGACTCTCTGATTGATAAATAATAATTTTTCCTGTATGACTACAATGAAGATTGATTTAGAACATTTCTACTCACAGAAGCTTATGCCTTCTATACTTAAATTTGTAGTGTTCTAATATAAAATTTGGTTTAAATATGTAAATAATTAAAAAGAACAATTATAATTAATGTATCTGACATCAATGTACAGTAATTAATGTCTATATAAAAGTGTCTTCCATGATACCTGTAGATGCATACATACAGAGAGGTTTTAATTTCTAACACAATTTTAAGTACTATTTTTAAACATACAGCTCTCAAAAAACCCTTTTTTCCTAATTTTTTGAACATACCTTTTCTTGTTTCAGCAAGTTTATCATGATGGATAAATAAAGAATTATTATATTTTAAAAAGCTGTTGTAAAAGTAAATAATTGTCTTCAGCAGCTTGCTTTAAAGGACAGTTATTATTTTGCAATGAGATTAACTTTTTAATACTAAATAAAAATATTAAGAAAAAACACGTATTTGTGGAAAATCACCTGTGATTGTTCCAATTCTGCTTTGTTTAATTTGATGCCAAGTATGTCAGCAGCAATTCTCTGAAAACACAGGAAGACCTATGGAAAAATATTAAATTGTATTTAAATGATTAAAAACAGACATCCTCGAGGTTCTTTCAAATACTTCAAACCATTCTTGAACTGTAAACAATGAGATATACAAAATTATGACCTGTGCAAAACACATCTGAAAATAACCTCATCTGGTACATTTAATTTTGTTTAAGAATTTGAGAAAATAACTCAACAATGGTACAAGGAATGAACAGTATGCTGGACTGTTAAGCAACACTTCTACTCTGCCTCCAGAGACCTAAGTTTAAACAAGCTTTTACACAACCCACCTCTCAAATACTGCCCTCGGTGCTATAAAATATGAATAAGGGTATTCATTAATGTTTAGCACAAAAATATACTACCAGTGTATTGTGCAATAGAGATGTAAGTTTCTGAAATTGAGAACAACAGAACTATGCATCAACAAAATCTCTATTGCAAACGTTTAAAAAACATTAGCAATATGAAAGTCAAGCAATGATATATTTGTTCTGAAGAGTCTTGCAAAACACTGAGTGTTATACTGAACAGAAGTTACCCAGGAAACAAGCAAGATGGTGTAAGGCACACACCAGCCTAGCAGAGTTAGACTTTGGACATGATTTGACAGATAACATGGGGTGGCAATGCTAACTTAAATAACTCCTCTACTTCATCTCAATCCTGTCCACCAATCTTACTGTTCAGGTAGCTGTATTTTAAATAAGATTAAAGAATGCAACAGATGTTGAAGAGGAGCAGCTTAGGCTTGTACTGCTGCTGAACACCATATTGTCAAGCTACACATTATATCTTATCCACATGGCTATTGCACTGAGCTCACAATCTAAACTACCAACAAACATTGCTTTGCATCATGCAGCTGCCACCCACTAAAGGTACGGCCTGTGTAAGTGCTTTTAGTAATTTTCAATGAAAATGCAAAAAAACCCCAACAACAACAACAAAAAAAACCATTTACACAATCTCTTCTTACACCTGACATGGAAACTAGTAACGACTTAATGGTGCAACCAACAAGACATGGAAGCTTCCAAAATAATTTATCTTTCTCTGAACTACTTGGTCTAGTACTGCTCTATTCTACTAGCATCCATACAGCAAGAAAGGAAATCTTGAACAAGCTTACCTTTTCCAGACACCTACTTTAACACACACCAGGCTCTCAGGTGTACTAAGCTAGATCATCTGCCATGAGGATGCTTTGTGCACAAAACATCAGGCATGAGTTCAGTGCTTTAGTTATGCCATTTGATGGACAGTAAGATAGCTAGCTATATTAAATCTTTCATAAACATTTTTATCCCCTGAGGAGACTTTTGGACTTTTCTATGTACATACAACTATCTTTTGCAAAGGCCAGTGTCTGCTAACAGTGAAAGAGTTAAATCTATACTGAAACTAAAAATTACTGTAAACTATACCTTATACCTTCATTCATTAGTAGATATTTTAATAGAGATTTCTGGTTAATGATTTCTAGGTTATGTTCAGATTTACTTTTGTTTTTAAATGGTAAGTTAAAAATAAGGACAATCAGTATATACAGTGGGATGATGCTGTAATTCATAAATCAATTAAAAAGATTTAATAAAGATTCCTTCTTGATTTGTAATGTTAAATATATCAACCTTATAAAAAGAACTACTTTTTATTCCTATCACCAAATCCCACAAAAAGGTTGTCTCTTTGAGAAAGGAATACATATTATCAGATGCACACTTTAGTGACTGAAGTATTATAAAATTTTTATTGTTTCTAGCATAAAGAGCTTGAATTTTCACACTTTAAACAAAAAATTATGCCAAAGATTTAACAAAAATCAGGAGAATCAGGATTCACTTGCATTATAACAGTAGTCTTGTTAGATTCACAGAATAACTATTATCTTATAAAATCAAGCAGTCCGATGTAGAAGTTTCACCAAAGATCTTCACAAGTTATTCCATTTGTGTTAGAGAATTATACTTATAATTGAACATGGTCTTACCATTCAGTAATATAATACTAAAGTAAATTATGTCGTCATAAACAGGAGACAGACACAGGACTGCTTTATGGGAATGACAGAGTCATTAGGCATGTGACAGAAATCAAGCAAAACAATACAGTGCGATTCGACTGACACAGTCAACAGAAAAGAACCTTTTCTTCCATAGGCTTCCAACTAAAACAAATAATCCAGTTAAGCTCAGAGTCAAAAGAGTGTTCAAAAATGTGCTCTGCAAAGCATTACAAATACCAGAATGTTCGAATTTCAGTGGACCTGCAGAGGGAGTGTCTCTCATGGCTCATGACCCATAATAAAAACTTTGATCACAACAGGGTCCTGTGACATTATCAACTGTTGGAAGTTGCTATATTGATGGCCTATAGATGGGACTTCACCTGGATTGAAGGAATACATTTAACTACAGGCTGACATCAAACAGAGATCCAACTGGTCTCAGTTCTCATGCTGATGTATAAACTAGACCATTTCCATATTAAAATCTGTACCTCAAAGTGCAAATCAGATGAGAAGACACTGTAATTAATAAAGAACATATACACTTATACAAAGATTTATTTTTCACACAAGTAGGTAGGCAAAAAGGACCTGCAGCAGCCAAAGTTCTCAATGGTATGATACGTGAAGTATAATACAACTGCTACATCATATCCCAGAATCATGGCTTTCCTAAAAAAATAAATTAAAAAAAAAATCTACAAGGATTTTGTTTTTCTTACTTACAGAATCTCCTGTCTTGGCCGACACAAAATGACTACTGAAATTGTTTTCCTGGCAAAATCGCTGGTGCTTGTCAACTTTCACTGTGCGCATGTGCTCCAAGTCAACTAAAAGTAAGTTGAAGAAAGGAAAAATTACTACAATGGAGCCCATTTAGTTACCTGTCTTAGAAATTACTTATTGAAAACACATCAGATGTAATCTCTTCCTTCACAGATATATGCAGATACAAGTTTCTCTCTTTTTATAATAATTTGCCAAAACTAAAATAACTAATTACCTCAGATTAATTTTATTTGCAAAACTAAAATGAAACCACAATTAAAACTATACAGTCAAATGCAACAAATTCATATCTGAAATAAAGGACAAATTTATTTCTGGGTACACAAGAAATTCGTAACAAGTTTACTGCTAGCTACATACAAAAAGCTGAGACAGAACTAAATTTTGAGCATTCTGTTTGCAAGCATGATGCATATTGGTGATTCCAGTGTAATCTAAAGACTTTTACAAAATAAAGAGTTTACCAAGCACATCTGAATCTACATATTTTTTCTAAGTAAAAAATGTAAATTACTTATAAAGAATTTTATTGCAGAACATGGTAGAGCAAAAACATTCACTATAACAAAATACTGAACTGAGTAAAAACATTGATGCTTAGTTACTTGTCTGTGAAGTTTTCAACTCTATAAAGGTATGGTTCAGAAAATTAAAAACAGTAAAATGTGTATTTCAAGAATCACACACGTTTTCATGTTTATCATTTACAACCATTGGAAGCAGAGCAAAGCTTTCAAATGGTATTTTATGTTGAAAAGCACTAGTTGGTTCCAAAACAACATGGAACTCAAGTCTTGCACAGGTTTTATTATGTACATTCCAGTTTCTCCAATTCTGATCCTAAGGTAACTGGAAACTATATTGAACAGTTTCTCTTTTTATTGCATTACAGTTCCTATAAGACTGTTGACTCAATGCCGTCAAATTATAAGGCAAATATATTCAGAAGGATTTAAGGACAACCAGGCTCTTTGAGTCAATACAGGAAAAAAAAACTTAAACTGATTTCCTGAGGAAGGGACCCAACTGACTTGTAAAAACTTGTAAATTTGCAAATCTAGTAAGCCTGCATAATAGTGTCATTTGATTATCAACTGAAAAAATGCTATCCTACTACATAAAAGGCTTTATTTTAAAATTATATTGGAGGTCTTTAATTTGTAGGCTCTGGAGGTTTTCTCTTGGAGATTTTTAGTCTAACAAGGGATTCCTACACCCCATTTATACTGCTTACCTTGGTTAAAGTGGAGTTTTTGCCACATATTACTGTTCCTTGCACATCAGTAAGGCCTTATTTATAAGAACAGGCCTAAAACCATCCAGTTACCACAGGTATTAATTTGTGAAGGACTAAAATACTAAGCTATTAACACTAATGCTTGTAGTACCATTTTTCATAATGCTAAATGTATCTAGTTTCATAAAAAATAAGAAGAGCAAATACATTTACTACGATAAACCCCAAATTCGATTAACAATTTTGCTAAAAGCTCATGCAGTCTACATAATAGCTACTTAACTTTTTTCCCTGAAAAATAACTACCAGAAGAGAGCCTCTGTTGAAACACTTTTAAGAATAAAATACAGCATATTGCCTAATCCATATCATTATTAACTATTATTTTTACTTTTCACATATTAGCTTTAAGTGCAGCTTGAAAAACACAATAGTGAGATTACTCTTTCTAGAAAAATATATATTTTCTTTATTTTTATTTTACAAGATCTTAAAGGAACCTTAACCCCAACTCCAAATTTCACTCACTGAATTTCTTCAACTACACCCAAATTCAAAAACCTATACATGATAACAATAAAAATAAACAACCAGTTAGATAGATAGCATTTACACTGTACCCCTCTAAAATACCATGAAATGCTTATATAAATCCATAAAGACAAGCTCACAAGTTATAATCACTCTCAAACTACTCTTTCCCAGGAAGGAAAGAATAGGGAGCAGAAGAATACTAACAGCATGCTAAAAGGTTGATGAATTTTCAGGAAGAAAATGCCGCTGCTATACTGGAAATCATATCCTCAAATGTCTCCTATTTTCTAATTGAAGAAACATCAACAGTAATATATGGTCAGAGGAGCATATTCTTTACTACAGCAGAGAAATCAAAAGCACACAAGAATCCAACAGACTGGAAGTGAAAACCAAGGTGAAATTACATTTCTGAATTTTGTGTAGTTCTTAGTCCCTCTCCCCACTTACAAGTATTTCACCTTTTCCCTTTTGAATTATGGGCAGTCTGCTGTGAACTGTATGGTTACTGTTATGCTAGATAACTGCCAGGTAACTGTCCATGTGCACACTCAGCCCACGGTGAATGCAAGGCAATTCATGTTACATTAGCTCTCAATGAAAGAGGGCACAGTTTTAGTACAAGAAAAGGGTTTCAAGCGTTAATAAATACTTAACTATAGAAAGCTGCAGTTTGCAGTCAATGCAAGATGACTATGCTAACTCAAATTACTTGGCATTGCCACATGCTAAGGGAACAATCACAGACCAAGATCAGCTAAAATACAGTGAATAGTTACCCTCTAGCACTTTTTTTCTTTTTTTTTTTTAAACATCTGAAGTTGGTCAGCTAGACAGGTAGAATTCTTAGCACACCAGGAGATAAGTCTCGTCCAGCTTTTATTTAGACATCACAGCAAAAAGACTTTAAGGAGGGATTTGGGGGAGAAAAATGATTTTCTAAAAAGATGTTTATAAGGAATGCAGGGACTTTATAGAAAGAAAACTAACAGCTGGCCAATATGGGCTCATGTGATGAGCCAATTAACAGCAGGAATAGATATCTTGGGATGAAGGATGATACTAGAATGCACTTAAGCCATAAAAAGTTTAAAGGCAAAGACAAATAAGTTTTGGATAGAAAGAAAGAATCAGATACATAAATACAGTTTGATTTTATAAACCAAGAAAAGGATCTTGCAGAATATTTTAAATGACTAGATAACATTGCATTGGCCAAGAAAAAGGAATTACTGAAATTAGGATGCAAAGTAAGAACATATTAGCTGTGGCAATGGTTATGATAGGCCATACCTAACAAAGGTCTCAAAGAAAGAATCTGCAAAACTTGGACACACATCAAACACAAACATTTAGAAAAAGGCCCAAAGAGAAGTTTATGTGCCAGATGGTCCAGTCATCCTCCTCATCTGAAGTGAATGAGAAAGAAGATAATGGTAAGGGAAAATAAATAGCTCTATTTTTATCAAGTAAAATTTAAATTGATGTCTAGAAATTCACAATGGGATGTCAAAAAGAGAAACAAGGATTTTAGATTTAAAAGTGAAAGGAATAAAACTATTTGCAAACAGTGAACCTCTAAAGCACACAAATGTTACAAAAACATTCTTTGGATTAAGTGCGTGGATACAAACTTTGCTATCTACACTAACAAATTATGTTTTCTGATCATGAAAAGCTGAAGCAACCCTGAGATGTGTAGATTTTACAGAATGCAATGAGAGCATTTCTTTGATCTATGATTTCCAAAATTCTAAAGGTCTTAAAAATGGGACCAACAGGAATGGCAATTAAAGTAGAAGTCAGCAAAGCAACAGTTAAAATGTCAAAGGAGCACAAGAACATTGCTAATTAATTGACTATACAGGAACTACTTAGTATATTTGCATTAAATGGAATACTTAAATAAAACATATGAAAACTGAAATCAGCAGAAGCATTGGAAAAGGACGGATTTAGACAAGATACTAGGAAGAAATTATTTTCTGTGAGGGTGGTCAGACACTGGAACAGGTTGCCCAGAGAAGCTGTGGATGCCCCCTCCCTAGAAGCGTTCAAGGCCAGGTTGGATGAGGCATTGAGCAACCTAGTCTAGTCGAAGGTGTCTCTGCTCATGGCAGGGGGGTTGGAACATCTTCAGTGTCCTTTCCAATCTATCCCATTCTATGATTCTAAGACATCATGAGCAAGGGGAGAGAGAAAGATAGGTCATAGTATTGCTTCACTGATTTGCCCGATGAGAACAGAAAAAGGGGCTTATTAGCCCCCAAAGTAATTTTGAAATCTTTTTCTAAGAAAAAGCGTCCACAATATGGGCTGGTTTTTTTGCTCATTTCTATGCCTGAAATACACACTAAAAAGCCTGTGTGACAATTACAAAAAACAAACAAACAAAAAAACCAAAAAAACACACACAAACACAGTTGCAGATATTCTCCAAAAATTATCTCCAATGTCTTTAGTTGTCCTCTTCTGAACTCTGTTTGTAACTAACTAGTCAAGAGCTCAACCCTTCTCTGAAATTAAACCAAACACACCTTTTAGTTTATCTGGTGTGAAGAGTCACTTCAATTAAAGCTAGCAAGATAAACTGCTACTCTATAACTAACAGATCTATACCCATTTGTATGTACAGGTATCTCATAACCATACTGGCACAACAAAAATAGATTAGGAACTTCAATAACTCAGACATGACTTCCACCAAGCCAGATAGATTCAAGTGAAAAATCTCACTTCATAGATGAAACCAGCATAGATCAGTGCCTGCTGTAGCAAAAGCAGGTAAAGCTTGCTAAAAAACCTGTTTCTCATGAACTCTGGAGAGTTCACTTTTGATTTGTAGGTGAGACTAAACAGAGACCTGGTGAGGTGAAAAAAGAAAACAGAATCTAGGAGAAAAGTATGAAACTCCCACAGAAATCCCAAAGATACTCCCTTTAAGGCATTTCTGAAGATGTAAGGGGAAAAAAAAAAGGTAAGAAGAAAACTGCAGATTCTATGTAAGGAAAAAGATGTAAACACCATCATGGTCACCTCTGTGGAGAGCAAGTGACATTTCAAAGACAAGGACAAAACAGTTGATTTAAGTTAGGACCAGAGAGATTTGACTGGACAACATCTTCAGATGATTTATATAAACATTTTCATCCTCCTTTGAATTCTCGTTATACATCACTTATTTGCAGTGAAAGCTGATAGACAGTGCTAACTCAAAATGGAAAAGGAAACTGTATTTTAAATGACTGTGTGCAAGGCTAGATAACATACAATAGAAAAATTCTGAGCAAACACTTGAAACAGTATAAATATAGTTATTAGAAGTCAAATCTCTATATAACTTTAGTAGAGAAATTAAGAGCAACTGAAATTTTAGTTTATTGGGTAGTAGCAAGGGAATAGAAAGACACTAGATAAAGTGCTAGATAAAACACGAATGGGTAATTTACAATCTACCCACACACATCCATTCAAGAGCAATTCAGTCTTGATTGAATAATTCTGCTATTTTTGTCTTGAGATTCTGAAATCACTAATGACAAATAAATTAATGCTAAATTTGTTTCTCTTACACTATTCAGATATATGTACCATTCATTTAAGATAAAAAGGCTTGCAACAAACCACATAGCACCACTGAGCGAGGACAAATGATCATTTGTATTCCATTACAGCACACATACATGGAAAACCAATAGTCAAGCAGCTTAAATAGTACTTTAGCTCATGTGCTCCACTGAAATGAACTAGAACAAATATAATCAACTCACCAGAATTTGCTTCAAGGAATAAAGAGTGATATCAAATCCCACAGCTGTACTGTCTTAAAATTAATTACATAAAAATATGTATAACAATTTACCAGAGTAACACAACTGGTGCAAACATGAAGCCAGTAAGTATTTTAAAATATGTATCATCAGTTAGAAAAACGATGAATGTCCTGGAGTAAGTAACTCCACATTCTCTAAAAAGACAACAGAACATCATTTATGCAGAATGTAAAATCTGCTACTCAGGCTATTATTATTACCATCTCCCTTTCCCACAGGGGTGCCAGTCCCTCATAACATCACTGGAGAAGAATTCCATGTAAAACTTTTTTTTTTTTTTTTTTACTTTTTTTTTTTTCTTTTTAATTCAGAAAATATCCATTTTGCATGAATCTTCCTTTCAGGTAATTCTGGAAGAAACACAAATATATAACTTGTACAGGTACTTCCAAGCAGCTGAAAAAATACTGACTACTTCAGAATGGCACAAACAGCTGAGTGGCATGCATAATGCATGTTAAACAAGTATGAATGTTTTATAGTTTGTTGGCATTTCTCCTGGATCATCAGATTACACTTGTAAAATATAAGGCACTATACACTCATTGTAGATTATTATACTAGTGATAACTAAACTATTTTCTAAACCATATGCACAAAAAGAAACATGAGACAGTTCAGAGAATTTCAGCGAAGGGACACTTCTCCACCCAAATCTGACAATCTTTCACTTCCAAAGCTTTTAATTGTAATAATTGTGAGGGAATCTGTTACAAAGAGGCAGTTCTCCTATTTAAACTAAACTTTTTCTTTTACTGATAATTACAGTATTTGCTATAAAAATTGGTATTAACTCATAAATGAATTTAAAACTATCTAGTTTTGTAGTTATCATGCATATTATAAGTATTTCCTATTTTGAATACAATCAAAGATAGTTTTTAAGTTGTAAGAAAACATCTATATTAATCTACAGCACTGCACAAAAATATATTCTTTTATAGTATGCTGTGAGAAACGAAATATAAATCTTTCTGCAAAGTATTTGCAGCTGTTCACACAAGGTATACAATTACATAATGTTTAAATAATGAGCTATCACAATTAGCCCACACAGACATGACAAGTAAAATGCTTTAATAATTTATTAATTTGATTTACATGTGCTTAAAATTATGTACATATTTTCTCTTCTGAAAATACTCCAGGGTCATAAAAAAAGGGGGCTACATATGATGATCTCTTTTCATCCTATTTTTTTGGTGTAATTTCAGACTGATTTCTTAAGAACAAATCTAGCTTGAGCACCCGAAAACCTAAGAGTGATGAAGATAAGACTGTTATACGGTAGTATCTCCATGCAGTAATACACTGCTCAACAAGCACAGTCAGTTTAATTTCAGAGTGTGAAGGTCCTGCTTCTCCCATGCATAAGCAAAAGTGCATGAAAAAAGGAATAAAAATGGGATTTATCTACGATGTGTCCAAATACGTACTATTCTAAAGAATAAACCAGAAATCATGATGAATACTGAGAGCAGCATTCTAGGCAACAGTATTTACTGCCCGGTTTATCAGACCCCATAGCACCTCAGCAGAGCACAGCCTGGCAGGTCCCACAGCTCTGGCCACAAGGAACCCCTCTGAGGCTTTATCTGCCATAAGCAATATTACCTAGTTTTAATTCTAATTCTGACATCACTCCAAAGAAAATAGAAAAAAAAAAAAAAAAGGCAACAAAAAACCTTTCCTAGCTTTTTATTGCCCAGCTTACCAGTAACCTACTGCTTTTCCACTAAAAGATGGAGATATTTCATTATGCCTTATTTTTTAAAGAATATTTGAATGGGCTACTTAGAACTTCAAGCAAGTGCACTTTCATTTTCTAATTAGACACAAAGGTTCTTACTGTGTAAATAAAAGAATCATCTGATATAACATACATCTGATGTTATTAATTATTATTATGATATGATAAGAATAACCAGAATTATACAGAAATAATAATAAATTGACAACAAATTGCACTGAGTCTGCAGTACTATCAGACTTGGTGTACTACCCAGTTTTTAGAAAATCAGTTTCTATTAGGTATTTTTAAATTACTACAGCACAGACATCTCAAATATTCAAACCTAAATGTCAGAGTGCAAACGGCAGCTTTTTGTAGTTAATTTTTTATTAATACTTTCAATCTTTTTCTAACACTAAAATTACATAACTGCCAAGAAAAGAAAACTCTTTCATGGAAGTCCTGAAAACTATGCCACTGCTCTGTTTTAAGGAAGCTCAGTATGAAATATAAATATAGTTCCAGTACAGATTTTTTCAGTAATTTTTTTTTTTTTTTTAGGTTATCAAGAAAACATCTAGAGTGTTGATCTGGTTATACTCATGTCAGACAAACTACATGTCACATTAACTACCTCCAGGAAGTTATTCCAAACACAAAATAAACTGTTTATGCCCCTTCTCAGATAGATAGCATGACAGATTGTTATTAGTTGAAGACAGATGAAATACATTAATTTGATTGCAAGCATGTGTTTACTTTCTCACTGTCATGTACACTCTACTGCTGATGCTTCCCTATGAGGACATAGTAACAAATCAAACATTGTATTAGAAGACTTGCTAAGGCAGAATTAATAATAGCTGGTGCTGCACTTTAATACTTAAAAAACTATACTTAACTTTTCCAACTACAACAGGAAATTACTTGTTTCAGAAGGCAAAAAAAAATTGATAGCTTAAAACCTCTTGTAATTTACAGAAAACATTGTAACACTTCCTCCTCTAAAAAAATTACAATTATCAACAAATATGCTTGTCAATTATTAAAGAAAAATATAACTTCCTAAATGCCAAATCTATGATCTGAGCCCCTTCTAAATGAAAAAAAAAAAAAAAATCCTACAGATACATGACAAGAAAATGTATGCCTAATATAGGAAATGAAAGATGGGCAATTCCTAGGTCTCTGGTTAAAAACAGAAAGGCATCTTGTGTGTGAAGTGAGGTTTGCCAGTTTATGCATACCTCTCTTATGGGCCTCCACTTATTAGTACAAAGCCTATGTGGAATTCTCTTTCCTTTCAAAGAATGACATACAAAAACACAAAATCTGTGAAGAGTTTCTTAGAATAAGGGTACTTCACACCATAAAATCAGGTTGATAATTCTAGTAGCTTCTTCTGACACAGGAAGTAATACAAAAGAACAAGTTTAGCATGACAAGTTCTCTTTGATTTGTATTTACGGAAGTAGCTGCAGTCTTTATATCAAGTTTTCTACATAAACACATCTCATATTAAATGAAACTTTCAAATACTGCTAAATAATACAGGATTACAGCATTTTTTCTAAAGCTATAAAACATAGTGGTTCTTGCGCATTTTTAGAAGAAAAAGGCCAGTAAGATTAACATTTCCAAGACTTAAAATAGGTTTCAACAAAAAACCAAGAAGAACAGCCAGAAGCAAACATCTCCATCTCAGCACACCAAGTACACCTAACTATAGAGGACACAAAGTGGCAGGATTCTCACCTAATAACATGTATGTATAATGTCTGATAGATGACAGATCGTTTTTAAGAAGGTATGTTAACCTTTGCAAATACAAACAGCAGGCATCTTTTCATACCAAAGTAAAATTTATTCTGAAGGAAAAAAAAGAATACACCCAAGTTTCTTTTAAAACTGAGATGACAGATGACTGGCTTACACAGCCTGAAGAGACAGTCAAAGAGAAAACAAGAATTTTTTTTCTCAGCTAGACACTTCCCACTTTCAGTTTTCAACAAATTCTTGGCAGAAATTCTTGCAACCATTTATCACTTGACTTAACAGATTAAGATTACAC
Organism: Antrostomus carolinensis; assembly: GCF_000700745.2. NCBI lineage: Eukaryota > Metazoa > Chordata > Aves > Caprimulgiformes > Caprimulgidae > Antrostomus > Antrostomus carolinensis. The sequence goes on from NW_010330747.1 coordinate 76,509, forward strand.
TGACAGTTAGAATCTGATCCCTTCTGTTAGGTAGCTATACTCCTTATTGCCACCCCTACTGCGGGCATTTTTGGAAACAAGTATTCAAAAAAGATTATATTATTAAACAAATATACAATTGAGTCAACTTGTAGTATTATTTTAGGATTCAAACATAACTGGAACAACTCTGCCTTTTTTGACTTTTTAAAAAGGGTATCATAAGGACACAGAAAGCAAGAGAGGGGAATAAGAACCATGTGTTGACTGTCCTCTCCCCACCTTGCATCTCAAGTGACTAGGCATAGCAAAGACATGACCAAGTTAATTTGAAATGCATTAATTAATCTGGGCACAAGGAGTTTAGATGTGGCAGTACAGGCCACTGTGCAGATGATTTTACCATGTATCTCTGTTTACTGTCTGCAGCACACAGACCTAAATAAACCCACCCTTAGGATAAGCTTAACAAATCAAGTGGGGATATGAATGAATGAACATGAAACAGGTGTGCACACTGGTATGGGGAATGAGAGCCCGGCTTCAACATACTAACGCCACTCTCTCTCAAAAGCATAATCTAACAGAACTATAATGTTCTCTAATTTCACACCTTTGGTTAATTAGTTTCTACTTTCCACAAATAAATGTGTCCTAAGATTACAAGCTCCTCCTGGAAAGAAGATAGTTTGTTCACTCTTGCTTTTTATCTAGACAGTCAGATTCTTACGTGGTCCTTATCACCAGTTTATAAGCATTTTGCAGTTAATAACAGATCATTTGCTGACTAATTCTCTTCCTAGTAAATTAGGCAAATACTATTCTTATTTTCACAGATGGAAAAATGAAATACATACAAACAGATAAATTTAAAGCCTTGCCTAAGATCATGTGAAGTTTCACTGAACCATTAATTTATTGCTTTGTGCACTAAATCATCTTTCATCTTCTTTAACGCTTGTGTTCAGGCTTCCTAATCTTTGTGCAAATGTGAAATTTGATAGCAGTTAGTTTTACTTCCTTATTAAGTTAAAGCTGTTAATTTGGACTCCCATATCTTTATAAATAGCTATTTCCTGGAGACAAGGAGAAATGAGAAAATGTCTGGGACAGGAGAACACCCCCAGCTGGATTTTTCTTGCTATATTAATTCAATTATAAAAATCACTGGCAGTCACAGTGACGAGCACAGCACATGAATGCACCTGGGAAAGGTTTATTTATTGAACGACATTGAGAAAGCAAAAGTTTCAAGTGATATGTCATTTTCTAATTGCCAATGTTTTAGTGACACTGGCAAGAAAAAAGTTATACCATTCAGAATCTACATTTTCTTTCACCAATATAACACTACCCTTCACAGAGCAACATACGAGAAACACAGAATTACTTGATACCTAATCTTGTAAGAGTATTTTTAACACTATGATGGCTGCAATATATATATTTGTTTAAATGTTCATATTAACTCCTCTGGACAAATGAATTTCTATGAACCTAAATAATACAGAAAAGTTTCTGTTTAGATTACATATTACCATTTCTGATAGTAGTTTCCAAACTCCCCTGTACCAAACTTTAATGACTGCCCAAGTCCTCTGAGACAAAACTTGCTGACAGAAAAATAATAACAGTCCCTTCTTTGATTCAACATGGAATTATTTTTATCAGGATTACTTGAAACAACATTAAAAGTTGCATAAATTTATTTATTTAGCTGAGCTACCAGGGACAAATTGCTGAACTTCAATAGTTTTGGTTTGGGGGGTTTTTTTGTTTGGTTTTTGTTTGGGGGTTTTTTTTTTCACAAAATAACTTTTCTCCTTGTGATATTAAATCGACCTTTTAGCACAGAGGTTTAAAAAAAGTGTAAAAAAAAATCTGAATATCTCACTAATCCAACTATAGATCTTCTTTGTTTTGGTTTAATTTAACAATTTCATAAACTCAATACAGTGTAAAAAAAAGATATTACAGTACTGTGATTATTCCAAGTTGAGTGAATATTTTTTTTACATGTTCTTTAATACCTTACCAAAGACATAAAGCTGTAATGTATTAAACATTCAGAAGATGGTGCTAGTCCAATATATCTGCAAGCCATGGCTGGATCAGCTTTTCCTCATCTGTCTCAAATATCTTCTGTAATTTTAATGTATCTACTACATCATCACTGAATTTATCAATCCCAGGACAAGGTACAGTCATATTCAATTAACTATTAAGAACACTACTAAATGATTTATCATTCAAAATTCACAAAGATTTAGTGGACTGACAGACATAAAATATAAAGCTTATTATAATTTCATCAACTCAAGGTCTTGGGATCTTAATGAAAACTCATACTACATTTCTTAGATCCTTCCTTCAGTCACTCACATCTGTCTCCTTTTGTAGTCAAAGGTGAGAGTTTCTGGACTCAGTTTCAAGACCTACCGATGCCAGCACCACAGCTCAGAAAATCTCACTAGTCTGTCCCACTTTTGATTGTTCATTCAGAATCACAGAATGGTTGAGGTTGGAAGGGACCTCTGAAGGTCCAACCACCCTGGTCAAGTAGGGACTCCTGGATTTTGTCCAGACAATTTTTTAATATCTCCAGGGAGGGAGATTCCACAACCTCTCTGGGCAACCTCTTCCAGTGCTCAGTCACCCTCACAGTAAAGTTCTTCCTTATGTTCAGGTGGATTTTCCTATGCAGTTTATGCCCATTGCCTCTTGTCCTATTGTTGGGTGCCAATAAGAAGAGTCTGGCCTCGTTCTCTAGACACTCTCCCTTTAGACATTTGTAAGCATTAATCAGATCCCCTTTGAGTCGTCTATTCTCCAGGCGGAACAGGCCCAGCTCCCTCAGCCTTTCCTCATATGAAAGATGCTCCAGTCCTTTAATCATCTTAGTCACCCTTTGCTGGACACACTCCAGGAGTTCCATGTCCTTCCTGTACTGGGGAGCCCAGAACTGGACACAGTACTCCAGGTGGGGCCTCACCAGGGCTGAGTAGAGGGTGAGGATCACCTCTCTCGACCTGCTGGCAACACTCTTCCTAATCCAACCCAGGACACCGTTGGCCTTCCTGCCCACAAGAGCACACTGCTGGCTCCTGTTTAACTTGTCCACCAGGACTCCCAGGTCCTTCTCTGCAGGGCTGCTTTCCAGGAGGTCAGCCCCCAACCTGTACTAGTGCCTGGGGTTATTCCTTCCCATATGCAGAACCCTGCACTTTCCCTTATTGGACCTCATGAGGTTCCTCTCGGCCCATCTCTTCAGCCTGTCAAGATCCCTCTGAATTGCAGCACAGCCATCTTGTATATCCAACACTCCTCCCAGTTTAGTATCATCAGCATTTGTTCCTTCATCTAAGTCACTGATGAATAGGTTGAAAAACACTGGACCCAGTATTGATCCCTGGGGGACACCACTAGATACAGGCCTCCAACTGGACTCCACACCACCAAAGACAACCCTCTGAGCTCTGCCATTCAGCCAGTTCTCAATCCACCTCACCATCCAACCATCAAGTCCACACTTCTCGAGTTTGCCAATGGGGATGTCATGGGAGACAGTATCAAAAGCTTTGCTCAAGTACCCACCCTCATGTCACAGTGCACTATTCTCTCCTCACCTATTTAGGAGGCTATGCAACTATTAAGAGCTTATGAAGCCCAATGAGCTGATCCATGTTAAAAATAGCCATTTCTTTTTGCAATGTCCTGTTTAACCCAGATCAAGTCACAGATCCAATTTCCCGTGGGGCAGTGGTGCTAACATCAAGCTGTAAACCAGCTTTACCCCAAAACTAACTGATCACGGAACTGCAGCCTACATGAGCTTGGAAGGGCTGAATACCTTGTCAGTATTCAAAAGGGCAGGGAAGTTAACAAAGTCAGTCTCATTATTTCATATGAAAAAGTTTATTTCTCATGTTATTAAAGGCAGGTATCTCCTTATTAAGATATTAGATGCAGTCTGTAATTCTAGACAGAATAATAAAAAAACAAACCTACCTTCCTCCCACCAAACTCCCACAAATTGTTAGATACATTTGTAGTTCTGCCTATAATTCAAACATTCTACAGTGCCTTGTAAGCTGGGTACAGTTGAACAAGTAATTTCTTCCAAAAACAGTAAATCCAGACATACTATAACATCAAGTGAAAAGCTTTATCCTTACACAGCAGTTCCTAAAACGATGCTTTCAAAATAATGCATAGGAACATATCTCAGAGTAATATATTTCAAGAAGCCATGGAAATGAACTATTACTACAAAACTTCTTCCTAGAAAAATCATTTACCTAATAAATAACAGTTCCTCACAGGACCCACTCCAGCGTTCTTGACGGCTGATGCTGCATCCATCTCTACAGACCGTTTCCGCAGGTATCCCTCTGTGGATTTCATGCCAAACAGCCATGTTTAAAAACTGGCTATCCTCTCAAGTGTGATGCTTTTATCCAACACTCTGAATTATGTGCTCCTAACAGAGCCAACCCAGGTCAGCTCCAGGGCCCTTCCATGCCTGATTCCGTCATTGCTTCCAGCAGATGTAATAAAGAGTTGGAGACACTTAGTGCTTCTCCTACATACTCCTCTGGGAGCTCTCCCACAACAAAAATTATAAATGAACATGAAATCATTCACTGGGATATAAAAACAAGCCTTAAATGTTCAAAGATCAGGCCAAAGCAGTATTATTGTTTTTACAATAAACCTCCAGCATTAAGCAATTTCAAACATCAGTTCTTCTTCCAAACTTTTTTCAATGTAGAGGCAAGATTGGCACATATCTGAGTGAAATTACTCAGTTACTAGGAAATTTATTACTGCTTAACTGTTCCATGTGTATCAAATCCTGTTTGACAGCAGCACAGTTTTCCTTCCATTTGGAAGCTTTTGTAACTAATTATTACCAAGTCAAACGTTTTCAACTGGCAGCTAAAAAAATAATAGTACAACTCAATTTTATATTAAATTACTTTTTATTTTAAAAATACTGCTTAGTAAAGAAATATAACATACTTTGATTAACTATAAAATGATAACTAAAAACCAAACCTATTCAGATCACTGATAGTAAATTTATCAGCTACTTCTTAAATTGAGCTGCAGCATTTCAAAAACTACAAAGAACTGAATCTAAACTATTTATATTTCACCAATATGACGATTTCAAACCACACAGTACAAGTGGGACGGTACAGAACTCTCTCACATTTGCTAACTCACATATTTCATTATCACTAACTAGTCACTCAGGCAAAAAAAACCCTGAATTTCAATCAATACATCAATCATTGATTCATCATTGTATCGAAGAACTGTTCTTGTCTCCAAGTCAAATAATCACATAGCTTGTTTCTTCCTAACATAAGTTTCTACCACGATATAAACACTTTGGTCCAAAATTTCCTTAACTTAATAGAAGGCTATAATTGATTCAGATACTGAGGAAAAGCTACAAAAGCTCTTCTAAAATATTTTATTATTTTTCTAAACAAATTAAAAACATTGAATAGTGGACACACTAAGACAGAATATACTAATCTTGCAAGTTTACAGTATTGACCAGTCCCAGATGAGCAAGAGGAACCAATTCATCAGGCTAGCTACAAGGGACTGAACAAAAATCATTAACAACTTTGTCCAAGACTTTAAAGCTATATAATGCATAAAGGACTCCCAAAGGAGTAAGAAAAGTACTTTGTACATAATTTGTTTGTTACAGATCTAACAAAGCAGGGCCCATACTCTTCTCAGAGCCAACCTGGCCATATGGCTGTGCTGAGCAAACCAATTCCCTCTTCCTGTCTCACACTCAAAAAAACCAAACAAAAAAATCCAAAAACAAAACAAAAAACCAAACTACACAAAAAAAACCAAAACAAAACAAAACAAAAAAACAAAACAACAAAAAAAAACACACAAGAAAGTAGACGGTTCAGTGGAAGGGGCTGGCCAGAAACTAGAGTTAGAAAAGTAGTAGTCTCTTTAGCAGCTTAAGCTGACATAGTTGCAAATCAAATGAATGGTCCTGACTTTCCCTGTGCTGCTGGCCAAGCACTTCCAAACCTCATGTGATAGTACCACTGTAGAATAAAAGGAATCCACAAGTTCATTCAAACAAGAACTCCTCCTATTATTCTGTTCCATTTAGATTGGATCAGTGAACAGAACCAACTCTCTGTGCAGTGCTACCATGACTACAGTTGAAAAAAGCAAAACTGGGATAAGTAAATTGTGGAACCACCTCCTCAGACTGGGCTGAGTGTTGTGGGGAATATGACACTGAGAACACATGAATATGGACACACGTATGCAGTCATAAAAATTGAGAGGATTTACTTTAATCTGAAAATATTAAGCAAGCGAGTTAAAGTTCAGCTGGGATGTATTTTTGTAAACTTTTTAACACTTTTTTTTAAAAAAAAAACTTCCTAAAACCTTTATCAGTTTCTGCTTCATTCAATTTTTATCAAAGTTAGAGAAATCAGTTACATCTGACTTACAGCAGAATTCAGATGCTGAAAGTGTATTTTCCCAGATCATTTGGTCAGTCATGACCTCAAACAGTTAAACAAATCTACTCTACTTTTTATAGTTAGGAGTCCTCAAGGATAAGCAGCACTTCCTTTGCTAGGTTTGAAAAGGAAAGGGAGAATATGAGTCAAGAAGTTAATAAGTCTCTTGTAAATAGCCCCAAGATATTATCTACTAAAATTTTAGCACAGCCCTGACAATGACCTTGTTTCTTTGTGACTTAGTACACTCCTCCTCTTCTAATATACATTCAGAGGGCATGGAGTTTCTGCAGACATAATTTCCATAGGTGAAGTTTTCAGAATCAGGATAGTAAATAGACTTTAGTTAATGATCAAACACTCATTTAAGGCATCATTGAACACACTTTGAAAAACCGTGTCACCATCATTCTTCCAGTTAAAACATATTTACAAAAATGTATTAAACAACATGTTTCTGCAAAACAAACTTCTTCAACACAGTCTAGGCAAGAAGTGGGGTTTTCAGAACAGTCAGCATGACTACACTATTGAATTTGTGAAGAACAGATACTGTAAAGACCCCCTGAGGGCCTAAAATTAATCACTAGGGATTACTCAAATACTCAGTGCCTCTATCCCACAGCCTTCTTAATTACTTTATCCAAAGACTGTTATATTGAAAAATAAATGAGAGACTGTGGAGCAACCACCAGAATCCAGGTCACATTCTCTCACCTGCACTGTTCCAACCAACCAGCTAGAAAGTAATACACCTATACAACCTAAGGCACTGATGTCAAAATGTCATGCGGGGTGTTTCATTCACTGTTCTGGGGTGGTTTTCTGGAGAGTGGAGTGGGGGAGCAGGAGTTGTAACAGCTCAAGGCCAGGAATTGGTTTGTTTTTTTTTTAAATCTGATATTTGAAGGTCCGATATTTGAAGGTCTGATAAAACCCATGCCAGTAATCTGCCCCAAGGAGTAGTCAACAGCAGGTATTGAGGCAAGAAAATAAGAAACAGTACAACTACAATGATCATTCCTTGATACACACTTCACTTTCAGGCAGTCTGCATTCCTCAGGCTGACACTGTCTCCAGGTTGATAGAATACAGCTGAAATGTTTTATAGTCACTAGTGGACCAGCCCTTCAGAAATCTCTGCGGTTCTTTTCTGAACCCACGTGTGCTTTTGGCTTCCACAACAGTCAATGAATAGGACTTCCACAATTTAATTATTTCACAATGTGAAAAAGTAATTTCATCTATTTATTTTAAGCTTGCCATTTAATAAAACAGCATGAGATTTCCTCGAGCTTGTATTGAAAAGATGCTATATAACTGTTCTTTAGTCTCTTCTCATGGTTTTATACACCTGTGTCTTCTTCTCACTGCTAAGGAACTCAATCTATTTCATCCCTCCTCATATAAAAGGCTTTTCATTCCTATATGCACTGTGCAGACTGGGACCATGTAAACTTTTCACAATTCTTCAGGATAATTCTGTGATTTATACCCAAAATTCTAATCCCAGCATAGTCCTATGAGATCTTTACAATTTGGCACCAGGGATACTCACTGTGACAGAAGGAAATTACTCAGCATTTTGTTTGTCCTGCTTGTTTGGTTTTTTTCCTTTCAGAAATGATAGTGGGAAATTTTTAGGAAATTCTGACTAAATAGTGCAAAAATGGGACATCCAAGAAATTGGAAGCAATTAACAGGCTTTTTGGTTCTTGCTTGGTAATAATATGAAGTCATAACACACATGCTATAAGTAGAAAACAATGACAAAATAACTTTAAAAGAATCTACATTGCTACCCGACTCATCTTCACTAGCTGTGACCCCCAGGTCCCTCTCTGCTGCTCTCCAGCCTCTCATTCCCCTATGTCACAGAGTCACAGAATGTCAGGGATTGGAAGGGACCTTGAAAGATCATCTAGTCCAATCCCCCTGCCGGAGCAGGAACACTTAAACGAGATTTCACAGGAAGGCATCCAGGTGGGTCTTGAATGTCTCCAGAGAAGGAGACTCACAACCTCCCTGGGCAGCCTGTTCCAGTGCTCTGTCACATATATATATCATCACATGTAGCCCAGGCTGGGGCTACAGCCATATATCTGCCAAGCTTCCAAACTGTATGAAGACAGTTTGCATATATCTGCATGCTCTGAATGAGTATTAGTGCACACTGACACAGTAAGCTAAAGCTAAGTGAACTTATTGTCCCCCTACCACAGTGGGACTGGTTGCGCCTGTTCAGACAGACCGCTACCATACATCTGGGAAGGTGTTGCAGTGATGACGTCTCACTGAGGGAACAGACCAGCTAGGACAGACCTAAAGAAAATTGCCCAAACAAATTCCAGAGATACATACACATGGTTATTAGGTCAAAGCATTTTATACTCTAGCCCCCTCTCCTCATCAGTAAAGACAAAATGTTCTTGAAGGAATTTTTTTTTCTTTCTCTGAAAGCTCCTTACAGTACAGAAGGTGGATTGAGCAAGGAACAGTCTAAATCTTTCCTCTTTCTTTCAAATATTCAACATCTGATAAATTCCCTGAATGTTTCTGTCCAACCAACTAGTCAAATTTGTTAACTAAGACTGAAAAAAAATCCTATGATTACTTCAAAATGCTGAAGTCATGAGCAGGACTATAATGCCTGCAAAATATAGTGCAAGGAAAGTATTATCCTTCTACATTTAGTCTGGGAACTCGGGAATTTCAATGAACAAGATCCCTCATCAGAATCAGATGGGGACAGATGGTGGGTGGGCGCGGGTGGACGTCAGCCCCTCCAACCTCTCTAATGAGCAATTTCCCCAGATTCAAAGAAAAATTTCATAAAAAGTTAAAGAGAAATGGCAAGTTGCCTCCTATTACCACTGGTCTAACTGCTTAGGCTGCTGCTTCTATAAAACACCATTTTTATTTTTTTTTTCAAAGAAAATTATTGTTAAAACCATTTGGCTGAAAGTGAAAAGCTATTGAAAAGTACAGTCAATCTGGCAGCTTGCTCTTAAAATTCCCCTCACCACTTTTATAAGTATCATTTTGCTTGTGGCTTTTAACAGCTGTTCACACACGCCTAAGCTAGATGTGAACTTTTATTTCCCCAAAACTAAACGGGAAGCTTTATACAGCATCTGATTTAATTTTTTTTTAATTAAAATTGGAGGTTAAAAGGACCGTGGAAATGGATGATGCAGCTGTGCTGATGCTAGTGAAAAGAACACCAAAACAAGGAGTGAGGTAAACACACAAAGTTTCACAAAACTAAGTGCTCACTACACTTAAGTGATTTTATTAGCTAATGGGAATTTAACTCTGTTTCTTGATAAAGGTTTTCCAAAATTAAATTAAATTGTATTTTGCAAATAAAATAGAATTTGGCTATCTACTCCA
>NW_010330747.1:86431-89498 GCF_000700745.2 Antrostomus carolinensis
GAAGTGGCTTCACAGGTTCCAATATTATTCCAAAATACATTTGGGAACTCAGAAAAATCAGACACACAACTCGGAACTAGCTCACTAATATTGCTATATTTTTACTGGTTTGGTTCTCAAAAGAATTTAACTGTATTGAGATATCTCCTTGAAATAATTAAACATTTAGAATCAGATTTGCAACAGTACTGAGATACTGAAAGATGCAAGTAGGCATTCCTAGTAGGACTTTTCAAAGTATCAAAGCAACTACTAGGCAACTATGCAATGGTTTAACCACATTTGAAAATCCCGCCAGACAACAGTCTACATTTTTAAGCACTGGCATATTCACAAAAATTCTGCCCTCTTGGCCACATTACTTAATACATATCACTAGATACTGAAGTCAAACAAACAAAAAAGAAAGGAGAATAAAAATGCCACATTTTATTTCTATGTGTACACCTTAAGTACAAAAGTACACAATGACAATATAATAATACTAGATATTGCTACATATTTAAAGTGCCTTTTCTACTAAAACCCTTAGGAAAAACATAAAAGCATTATTTAAGGCAGAAAATTCATAGGATTATGAAGGAGATGCCACATTAATCCACATGGATCATATACTCTGTAAACTGTGACAGCTCCAAAGGAAATCTTTTCCAGTGCACTAGTACAGCTACTATTTAAACCAAAAGACCTTAGTAGTTCATCTATCAAGTTTATCCAACCAGAGAAGCTGCTAGAATTTTTATAAGATGTCTAATATGCTAAAAAATGTATGCAAAGCAACCCACACTTCTCAAAACATAACCATTTAAAAAAAATAACGAAAACCTGGTGTCCATATCAGGCTGATAAAGCAGCATTCCCAGATCTATGAACAAAAAAGAAAACCAACACTAAGAGCATTCCCTTTGCACCAAGAACAAGGGACTAGGTGTAAAGAGAATGGAGAGGATAAAGAAGTGCAAGAAGGGAGACATGTTATACAGCCCAGACAGCACAGCCCAATAGAGGGAGGCAGGTGGAAAATTCTAGTAATGCAATCATCCGTTGGCCTCCCTCATCCACTCTCATGCAAAAGTCTCAACGATGAGAAATAAAGCACTCATAACAACAGGAAAATCTGACCTAATCAAAACCAGGAATCCAGAATATTCTAGTCAAGTCCAATAAAAAACATACAACCTCGATCCCTGCCTAGGGCTCCTCTGGGATATAGCTTGATATTGTCTTTGATGATATGAAACCTTGATTTCTGTTGGGTTAGTTCCTTGCTGAATCCAAGGCATAGTTTGACAAATGAAACCCAGGTCACAAGTAAAACATTTTATGCACGTGCATATAAATTACATTTGTGCACTTTAACACATCAAACACAACAAATAAAAGTTCACCACAGGTAAATACACTGATAAAGCAAATATAGCACTGTTTCTGAATATTCTGCAAATAAAACCATACTTTTAAGAACTGGAGGTTAATATACTGTACATCACTGACAGATAAAATGCTTTACAGTGCACCAATTAACAAAACATGTTTCATATTAGACAGACAAGGAAGAAAATTCAACTTCTGTAACTATGAAGTGGTTATAAATCACTTCTTCTTTAGTTGCCTAATAGTACTGCCCTCAGCACTAGAAATATACATAAATCAATTATAAAAGTATCGCTCAATGAAAAGACAAAAGGAACTATCAACGATCATCATACATTTGGCAGAAATGCAACTCATTATTATTCCACAAGTTAGCTGAAAAATGCTGGCCAATTGATCTCAGAAATTGATACACACTACAAATAAGACCACAGAGATGCAGCCACACTATAAAATGCTCAGAAATGGGTGGCATGGAAACAGAAAAATGCCTTGTTCTTGTAAGATATTTCTTTGTCCAAAGGATACCAGAAATCCTCTTTATTTTCCCTCCTGTCAGTCAGTATAACTCTAAACATATGAGAAGCTAGGTCCCAAAAGGAGCACAGAGACTTTCCTCTCTTGAGGATTCTTAGCTAGAAGCTTTCTCCTCAGGTTAAACAACTATAAAAGTAAATGGTTCTGCAACCTAATAAATAATAGTATAACACGGTGAAACTATTCAAATGGAAAGAAAGAGTAACCATTTTCATCAATAAAGTGATATCATTTGCTCAGGCCAAGAAAAGTGGTTTTATTCCATGTTTGCTCAGTGTTTCCTTTGCACCTCGGTTTCCTAATCTCTGTTGAGAGACTGACTTTGTCTCCTAATGGCAGCAGGGCTTTGGATGTTAGCAGAGTCTACACTGCTTCAGAGAAAAACTAATGGCCTTTTCACAATGACCTATTCTAGTTCAGCCTGAATTAACAGACATTGAAGCAAGAGTTAGAGAGCAAAATATAATGACCTGTGCCATGCAGATCAAGCCTGATCATAGCCTGTGGCTAAAATCTCCAAAACAAGTCTTGGTCACACAGGCATCAAAGGCAAAACAGTACTGCTGACAGTAGAACTAGGTGCTCAGTTTTCAATTTATGATTTGTCAGTTCCCTCTCAAAGCAGATCAAGAATATCCTAAAGCTTATCCCCACATACCTGTCAATATGACAAAAATGTAGGGTACTATTCATTGTAAACATCATAATTAAAATAATCATTCTATGACCATTTATTCCAAAATTAAGAGATGAGGAGAGTTAACAGTTGTTTTGGTGACAAAGAGCAAAACAGCAGATTTGTAAGTATGCTTCAATTTTAGAGAAAACATGTATAAGACATTTTTCTCTCCATTTTGCTGTCTAGTGACCTGCTTCCATTATTAGTTCATTGCCAAACTCTAAGTTTATATAATATATATAATATACAAAGGAAACTTCAGCATTTTTTCACTGCTTTTGAAGCCAATGAGACCACTTGGAACAAGTCAGGATAAGCGTCTACTGTGGGACTGTGACGTTGCTATAGTACTCACTCTTTCGTGAATAGTAATTACTCTAGCAAGTGCGTAAAGCAGACAGGCCCAGTTGCATAAGGCTCAATGCAAGTTTTATGAACTGCAGAAAAGCATGATTAGCATGGGGGGGGGGGGGAAAA
>NW_010330747.1:89512-90834 GCF_000700745.2 Antrostomus carolinensis
ATTGTAAAGAACATTAGAATCTCACAGAAACTGCCAGAACAGATGTTCATAAATTGGGCCCTTAATCTGCAGCACTTTCCAGGTTTTAAGCTATATCCACTGGTCTGTAGAACATATTCCTCTCTTTTCAATATAATTCTTCTGTTCAGTTTTTTTAATAAATAAGTTTATGACTTTAGTAGTGTTGCCAGCTGTTCAATTTTGATTTACTGTCAGAATCTGCTCTAATATATAGTGGCTTTTGTGGCTTACCCATATAGATTACATTTTAAGCTTCAAGATATCACTATAAAGCAGCTGGAAAAAGTACTGGCTGTGCTCAGAAACCAGCATTATTGCCCTAGTGATCAACCACTTAAACATGCATCTACACCAATAACTAGTCTCTAAAAACCTTTTGAATACACCATTCCCAAAATAAAGCTGCAAAACTTAAGTGTAAGAGGAGGTCATATTAACATATGTACTTTAAAAAGCCAGCCCAAGAAAATTGTTAATTTTTAATTAGTTGATGTATTAGCTGGCAATAGAGATGTCCACAATGACTGTTCTTTATTGTCTCATTACATCATTTCCTCTACTTCTACTGTGTAGCTTGAGATAAGTTATAAATAAAGAAATAAAAACCTTTCACATTAAAAAAAAAACAAACCACCAAACATGTAAGTTTAAACATTATTAAGTCCAGACATTTTCAGTAATTGTTCCTGATAGACAACAGTAGTGTTGTAGAAAGTTACAGTTACTACAGCAGGAAGCTACTGTAGGATGACAAGAACTAACAGAGTACAAAATGCAGTAAGTAACTTGCAGGAAAACTCAGAACCTTTCTACAGCCTGAACTTTTATTCCATATATTACAACTGCTTTATATGGTGCTTTATAGAAAATTTCTTTACAGTATCATTTACTGAATATTGCTGTGAAACAATTGTCAATACTTTTCATATAGAACCATTTTTTACCTCACAGAAATGCAACATAACCAGACCAGGCTTTTTTCCTTTATCAGGTACAGGGTAATGTTATTAAGCTAAACTACCACAACAGTATTCTTAGAATTGAACAATGGATCAAAATAAAAAAATCTGGAAACTCTCTACAGTTGGACTAGTCCAGAATTGTCAATCAAAAGTACTAGGGGGTAGCTCTATCAGTCAGAACTACAAGACTGCCCCTTGGTTGAGGAAGAGTTGATCAGAGACAGCCTAAACAAAATCAATATACACAAATCCATGGGCCCTGATGGGGTGCACCCATAAGCGCTGAAGGAGCTGGCAGAAATAATTGATAAACCACTCTATCATCTTTGAAAGGTCTTG
>NW_010330748.1:0-10845 GCF_000700745.2 Antrostomus carolinensis
TGAACCTCATACAATTGGTTGCTGCCCATTGGTCCAACCTGTCCAGGTCCCTCATGCAAATCATCACTTTCACCCAGCTTAGTGTCATCTGTGAATTTACTGAGGGTACACTCAATCCCCTTGTCCAGATCATTGATAAGGATATTAAACAGGACTGACACCAACACTGAGCCATGGGGAACGCCACTTGTGACTGGCCTCCAGCTGGATTTAACTCCATTTACCACCTCTCTTTGGGCCCCGCCATCCAGACAGTTTTTAACCCAACAGAGAGTATGGTGATCCAGTGCTGCCTCCAGCTATGCCTGAGTGATGCTGGGTGCTCAGCCTTGGCAGCCTTGGGACCGTCCTTCTTTCCACTATGGAGATCTACCACTATGGAGGCTGCCCAAGCGAGAGTAGACTTTAAAATTCACACAAGAAAAAAACAAAAAACAACAAGGCTTTTCAACTGGCAAGCAGGAATCAAAAAAACAGAACTGAAAATTACCATGGCCACAAAAGTACCTTTTAAAACTTACTGTTTGGGAAAGAAAGGGCTGACACAAGTATTTATTGTAGGTGAATCTTTTGTAACATAGCTTTAACTCTGACAGACCTTGTGGTTAATTGATTTAGACCTCAAGGAAGACCTCAATTTAGACTCTGCAGTTGTTTCCTATTTCATACAGCTTAGCCTAGGGATGAAACCTACCTCTTTCAGAGAGTCCTTAATTTTATTTTCTCAGCTCCTAAAAGCCAGTAAAACCTGCTGCAGAAACAGTTTGTGAATGAGCTCACTTGGCAGAGTGAACATAGAAAAACGCGTGCAGGTGTACAAACGCTCGCGGCTGATGCTGGGATGCTGCCCTGTTTCTTGGCACTGGGTTAATGCACAGACGTGTTTTCTGGCCTGTCCCCAAACCAAGAGCTTAGATTGTGCTGGAAGGTGTGAAATAGGAGGCAGGATGTAGGGTTTTTAATGTTTCAGCTGGGCCTCACAGACTCTTGCTGCAGCAGATGGAGGGAATGGTACCAGCCCTAGAAGTATTGGTGGCATCCTGTCACTCCCAGCTGTAAACAGCTGTTTCCAGTGAGCTAAACTACAGATTATAAATCAGATGTCACATAACACTTCAGCTGGTGGTGAACATGCTCCACCATTAACTATGTCAAGCATTGGGCAAGGAGATGGACAAGGCTTAGCACATCTCTCTGGAGCAGGTTCATGCGAAAGATTCAAACAGGGCAGACCAGAGGGGAGGGTGTGCTGGAAGGCATCTGGGGTTGCTGGATGGCATCTGTGAGAAGCTGCTGTGTCTGGGTCAGATAGAGTGTGCTGTCAGGAAATCTGTGATGAGGAGGAGGAACTGATGTTCCTCCACAATCTGTATATCTGTTCCCAGAATCAAAGGAAAGTAAAGCTGGAAGATATCATGTACTGCAGAGGTTCCCAGCACCTCATCTGCCTTGTGGAGCAGCTAGCAGCAGTAGTAACTCTTCCTTATCCCAAGCCATTCGGCTGCTTTGAAATAGGGGGAGTGTCACAATCTGGGGACACCTTCTTCTGCTATCTTTAACTTGCTCTTAAAAAACTATGAGTGATGGAGATTTCCCAGGAAATCTCTCCTGCTGTCTCTCCTTCATCATTTACGGTGAGGGTGACAGAGCACTGGAACAGGCTGCCCAGGGAGGTTGTGGAGTCTCCTTCTCTGGAGATATTCAAGACCTGCCTGGACGCCTTCCTGCGTAATTTCATTTAGGTTCCTGCTCCGCCAGGGGGATTGGAGTAGATGATCTTTTGAGGTCCCTTCCAATCCCTAATATTCTGTGATTCTGTGATCATCACCAGAAAGTTTTGCTGTTGAAGGAATGTGGAGATGTGCCCAGAGGGAAGAGGGTGCCTGGCTCTGACACCTGTGGAGGTGGTTTCTGAGGAGACCTAGGAGCTTGAGTAGGCAATAGGAGGTTTAGAAACTGAGGTTGGCCATGGGAACCTCTATGCAGTGTTGAATTTATTTGTAATTAGCTGGTGTACATTGCTCTTGTTGCCACTACTGTGACTATTATCCCCCATCCTCTCTACTCTTCGTCCAGGTTGATCTCCCATCTGTATCTGGCTTCAGCAGTGGTAGAGGGAGAAAGTGAGCAAGTCTCCTTGGTGGGACATGAAGTCTGATGGTGAATGCAAGTGGCTGCTGCTGAAGTCCATGCTCTGTCAGCCTTGTGATACCCAATCCACAGGAAAATAATGCTGTAGTCCCTCTGCCCCAGTTTCCCATCTGTAAAACAATGATAGTCCTGTCTAAACTGGTGGGAGCTTTGCTAGGCTAAGAGTCTTGAACATCCAAGCCGGTGGTAATGAGGAACCTCAGGCAGAGCGTGGCTGCCTGAGAAAAGGTGATGACTGTTTCACTGCTGAAAACAGTCTGTGCAGTGGCATCTAGTGCACAGCGGGAAGAATTACAGATGTCCAGCGACCGTCCAGCTGAGCTGGGTGTCACCGCCGAAGGACCGCAAGCTGCCTTTTGGGGAAGCTCTGGGGCTGAGAGCCTGTTTCTTCCTCTCCTGCTCCGCTCTCCTGAGCGGAGCAAGGGAGCACAAATTTTAGGGCAGTTCAGGGCACCACAAGTTGCTGCTGTGCTTTTGCCTGTGAGCACTCGATCATCCAAATGCAGGGTTCTGGCATGGAGGAAAAAAAAAGGATAATCTAGTTCAGGAGTTTATAGAGGAGAGGGAGTATCATCAGTGTTCCTGCAAACCAAGTACAGGTCATATCTTATTAATATCAAGAACTTTTTTTTTTGGAAGGTTTTTTAAAGATAAAAATATCCATGTATTCTAAATAAACATAGAAATTTGAAAGAAGAAAGTTTACGATAGAATAATTATGTTTATATCAACAGAAGACTTAATTCTGCTCTTATTGAAGTCAATGATAATCCTTCCATTGTAGTGTTCTGAGCAGGATTCACCCTAGAAAGCTTGAGTTTCCAAATGATCTCTCATTAATGACAATGGGTCAAGAAAATCCTCTTATGGAAATACTGGAAACTCTTGGATTTTGCCCTAAAGAAGTGGGAGTCAAAGTTCCATCCTGGCAGCATGGATAATCAACCACATCCTTATTCCTTTTCCTTTCTTGTGTATTAGCACACACACACAGCTTGTAGGTATTGGATGAAGCCTTCAAATCCCACTGATTCTGGCTCTGGAGATCTGACATCCTTAGGCATGCAAATCAGAGTCGCCTCACTGAAAAGGAAGGAATAAGTAGTTTGTCAAAAATTCAGTTTCAGTTGTCACAAGATGGTTCATTAATTCTGTTAGAATAATCTACTAGACAGTTTTGTTTCAGAAATTAAATGCACTGAAGTTTAGGTTGAGTATGGTATGCCAGAGATGGTATCTCCCTTCTGTCCTTTTTTGGTGTGCATGAAATAGCTTCACTCTCCATGATGAGACTTGACCAAACATCTCTTAGCTTTCAACATACCGCTTCATCTACCAAACTATTAAACACCTCTCGCCCTTTCACACTGTTCCTACAAACCCATTTTTTGACCACCCTGATCTACATAGCTTTCCTTTCTTTCTGACAGGAGTAAAAGAATGGAGCCTAAACTGAATATTGCTTTAAAACAGTTATTTCCTTGAACTGCAATATCTAGTTAAGAATCAATTGGCTCAGGACAGAGAACGCTCTAAAGAAGATTACTCACATCTGTTTCTCTTGTCTATACACGTTTCATTCATCTGATCTGGATGATCTGTGGAAGAATTTCTTCTGGACCAAAGGGGGATGTGGTGCTTTGGGGATGTGTCTCTTCATCCAGGCTGGGTAGGATGTACTCAAAGGCATGCTTTGCTTCTGGAAGCAGAGGAGATCAGATCCAGTTAATTCTGTTTCTTTGTCTTTGTATTAAATGTTTATTTAAAAAAAAAAAAGTATTTTATGGTAAACAATGGATTTCTTTTGTGGTCTCTATAAACCCTTTGGCTGTGATCAGATTGAGTTTTGCAATAGCAACACCGTAAGTATTTATTTATGAAATAGAACGGTGTTTGATTATACTAGCTGTGCAGTTGTAATGAGTATCTGGAAGAAACAAATTTTAAGAGACACTAAGGTTGTGAGAATTGAAGCTTGGTTTATTTTTTTTTTAAGCCCTGCTTGAGATCACAAGTAAAATCCTTTAATTTCTCGGGCAGAAAAAATGGCCATAGCTCTGCAAGAAGAACTCACTGTTATCAGTAGCTCTTGGACAAATTGTTTTCAGAGCCTGCACGACTCTACTTCATAGTTACCACTACTATTTGAAGCCTGTACTTGGAGCATCTGCAGCTGCCTGTACATCACTTTTGACGGCGGTTAGCTAGGATGAGAAAATTAAGTGGTGTTGGATGCTAAATTTGTTATGTGCAAGACTTCTCCTGCTGCCTCTGGGTGAAAGCACCAGTTACTTCACACGTTTTGCACTTCCTTTCCAGTTCTTGTGTCTACCACAGGCATGTTCTTTATTACAAAATAATATTAAGTAAGTTTTTGTCATTAAAAAAATAATGCACTGTTCTTAATTAAATAATAACCCATTCATCATTTCAACAAGGAACCAATGCAATTGTGGCAATTTTTTATTCTATGTCAGCCATTAGCAAATCTGAGAAGGACAGATGTAAGATATGGCTACAGTGTGCACTGCAGCAGCCAGGGAAAGCCCAGACAGAGCAGAAGTGGAAGGTGCTTGCTGAGCTGTGGAAATGGTCCCTCACCAGAGAGGCCACGTGCTAGGGGAATCTGAGAGGGGTGGGAAAAAACCTCCTCTTGTGTAGTAAAAATGCATATCTCTTACATGTCTTCTCACATGTTCATTGCCTAATGACTTTTAGGTTTGCTTTGCAATACCTCCTTACTTGCTATTTTAATCTCTTTTCCTAGTCTTCTTCCTTTTGTAAAGGCATTGTGGATACTGGGGTAGATGAAATGGCTGTTTGAATAGCCCTTAAAAAAGAAAAAAAATGTGAGACAGAAATGCTTGGAAAGACCATTTCTCTGACTCCTGTGAAATTAATCTTCTGTGTCTGGAAAATTAGGATTTGATCTGTAAGGAGATTGCAGATTACAGTGCTATCTATTTATACAATGCAATGAGAGTCCAAATCCAAGCCTACTAAAGTCTGGACAGATACTTGATTACAGTTATGGGATAACTTCATATGGAGAATCGAATTATCTGTTAGCATGATCTGATGCTTCTCCGCTGTTGTTGGATGAGTAATGCCACTTATGCTCTGCATAATTTGGTCCATAACTGATATGATTATCCCCTGACTTTGTTTATGAAAACTTGGTGGAAGTCTTTCACTGTCAATAAAGTAACAGGCATGTAAGAACAATGTAAAGAGGTGGAGAGACAGTGGTTTTGAACAGACTGTGTTGACAGTGATGGGCAGAGGTTGAGAGCTGGCAGAGTAGCAGTGGGCAAGGGAGCTTGTCTGTTCTTAAGGAGTGCTCCAATGGAGATGTGCAGCTGAGGTGGTTCCTGGTGGCCATCAGAGCAACACAAAGGCACCAGAAATGAAGTAAAGAGTCAAGTCACAAATTTGCTGCAGGTGTTATGTAGATTGGGTTGAATGAAGAGCAACAGGCATCACCAGCATGAATTTAGCTGACCCATGAAATGTTGCTGTGAGAGCAAATAGCACAGCAGCTGGATTTGTTGTTTAGGTAGGACAATGGGGCAGGGCAGAAGCAGAGTTCATGCAGTTCTCCTGTTTATTATGCCAGCAATGCCTACTGTTTGCCATACAGTCTCAAAAGCAAGGTTCAAGAGTCGTAACGTGGTGGCACAGGAGTTCTGCTGGGGATGTGCCAGTGCCCATCCTAACCACCCAATAGCTGTGCTGTCACCAATGGTTTCTTTGTCTCTGTTGTTGTTAACTTGACTGATGGCACCTCCCCAGGTCAATACACCTACAAATATCATGGCTTTTAGTGTATTCGTAGACAGTCTGCTGTGATTCTCAAGACCAATGAGTCCAGATATTTTGGACTAATGCTCTTTCAGAAGCCCAGGGTGTTACCTTCCTAGTTCATCTTTACTTCCTTGTCCTCTTGCTGAACATTGTATCCCTGCAACTTTCTATCAGGCAGTGACTACTGGATTTTCTACACTGTACATGATATCCTCTCTTCTGCTGGGTACTGATACAGTGCAATCAATTAACTTGAGGTCTGTAGCTCAGTGGCTCATAGGTAGGGCTGTTGTCAATCAGTGGGGCTGTGCTACTGCCGCAAGAAAAACTGTTTGCATCCTTGCTAAAATAGTGGGAGAGCACCACTACACTTTTGTAAGGCTTTTTCCTATTCATCTTTTCCCCTAATTTTCTCTTTCTTTTTCTCTCCTGTTAACTCTGTTGAGGATGTTGGATGACTGGAAACAATCAGGGCTGCCTTTCTCCCTTCTTCCTTCTTTCTTTTCCCTTACTAGCTCTTCTTTATGTTCTGGGAGAAGCCCAAATTACCAAATTAAAAATATCATATATTGCATGTATTTTGGCATGTATATACTGTCAGCTCATATGTGATATGGAAGGATGGGAAGTAGTTTTTAGGATTCAACTGAAACAAACCTTAGTTTGCCTACAGCTGCTCAGGGTTTCCTTCAGTCTGTAGCTATTTGATTAGACTGTTTTTAGTCCATGTGCTGCAGATGACCAGTTTGGTGGTCCACATTCCAGTGTATTTGACCAACTCCTATTGTATTTGTAAAAAATTAATTTTGCTTTCTGAATTCTAATGAACATACAATATTTTCCCCATACTATGCTTCTCATAATGTTATGTGATATTTGTTATTTACTTCATTTCATTAGAAGTCCAGGCGCTCCCTAATGCCACCCTACATGCCAGCTCACCAAAGCAGGCATTTCTGCAATGTTGACTGCTGTAGCGTGCTTTGGCTATGAGATCCTGAAAAGGAATGTCTCTTGGGAGAGGTTCTTTTTTCCTTTTCTTTTCTTCTGGCTGGTCTGAATGCCTGAGTACAATCTGGCTCATCATCAGGATATTTTATCATGGTGTTGACAAGTGCCATCTTCTGTGCTGTTGCACGATTTTTCTTTGGGGGATGTGGTGAGAAAATCCAACCGTCTCGAGCAGATGATGCTGTCAAGTTGCAAGTGCCAGAGCTGCTGTAGATGCAGCAGGAGACCACCAGATGGGGGAAGAAAGTGGGTCCTTTTTCATTGCACACCTGTATAACACAACCATGGAAATAAATACAGCAGGCTTTTTTTTAAAAAGCTCTTTCTGAATAGTGGCAATGTGTATTGGCTATGAATCTCAGGACCTCGGAGAGTTTAGGCTTTAGAAATTTAACAATAGGTGTGTTTAAAAGGCAGTGAAACCCGATGTAATGCTAAACTGGAAGCAAGGAGGAATTTCTGAAAAATAACTGCTTTCAGGAGAAATTGAAGCAATGGAGAGGAGCCAAGGTTTTGTATGAGAACAAACGTGACAAAATTTTGGTTTGAGAAAACTCAGTGACTGCGCTTTCCTGCTGCTGTTTTTTCAGTTAGTCAGAAAAAAAAAATGGCCAGTGACAAGTGACTGCTCTCTGGGATTATTTGTGCAGTGGCATGTTTTGGGGTTGCTCAGTGATTGTGCTCTGGAAATGAGAGCAGTTTATGGACTAAGAGAGATATCTGCTCTCCCACAAATAACAGGGGTCAGGACGTGCACCCCAGGCCCCTCCTGCCCACCCACCTCTTCACTTTCTTAAGCAAAACCACTCTGGGCTCCCTGTCACTGTGAGTTGGCTAAGGTGAAGTTTTCTCACCTGATTCCCTTTCCCTAAAGTTGTGTTATTGCTTGGAAACCCATCACAGGCAGGGATGCTCCTGTTCCTCTACACGTAAGCCTGCCTGCCTGCTGCCTGCCTGCCTGCGGGGACCCCTGGGCAGCACTGCCACATAGCAAGAGCCCACAGGAGTACATGCTTGGCAGTACACGGCTGTGTGTGGAGCTCCTGTTCCGCACCCACAGGCCTCCCACCATCTTTAGTCTGCCTTTGCCTGAAATGGATCCAAGCCCAGCTATCCTTCTTTACCCAGCTGAAAATAATTCAGGGATGAATAAACTTGTCTGTTGGCTGCAAGGTGGGTCACTGTGCCCATAGTATCCATAGCATTCTGTAATGCTGATACTGGAACACCACTGTTAGGGGACAACATGGAAAGACTGTGGTGAAACCCTAAGGAAGGATTAACCAACACACTGTGTCCTGTGAAGCTGTTTACTTCCCATCATTAATGCTTTAGCTGAAATATTTTGTCAGAGTTTAATACTTGATTATTGACAATTGTAGATCGCTTTAGAGATTTTCTAGTGGGCTTCTCAGAGAAGGTGCAAGCAGAGGATTTCTGCAGCAATTTCTGAAAGGCTAAGCTGAGCAGAACTGAAAAGCAGGCCACCCATCACCCCATCACCTCTTCCAAAAGTGTTGACCCCATCATCTCTACGCATTGCACAGGTATACAAGGCAAACCTTCCAGTCTTCCTAATTTTTTCCATGTCTGGTAGATTCCTCGTCTTAATAATAGCACGGGAAATTCAAGCCGTATCTCTGGACAATTGCAGCACTTCTTGGATGGTTAAAATTTAATATCTTGTCCTGTCATTTGTGGTATGATAGCGATACCCACGGGTATACTCCTGCCATGTCTTACTGCTTAATTATATCAGTTATGAATCAGCCAAAAGAAGTGGGAGAAAAGACAGAATTATTTCTTTATATAGACAGATAAAGGGCTAGAGAAAATAATAAGGTTGGTGTTCAGCTGCTTTTAAAGCAAGCTAGCCACTCACAGACTAAATAAAGACCTAGACTTCAAAATGACAATTAAAAAGTAATTTAAATGAGGCTACTACACACAGTTGTCAGAATACTAGATTTCTAAAGTTAAATCTTACTTCTTGCCTGTCAGGTATATTTCAAACTAAATATTTTTTTTTAGCATAGCTAAGTACAGTGGTCTGGATGTACAAATAGAATTTATTGTGTAATATACCAACTGTACAGGCAAGGTTTAAGATCTCTTGCTACTCCCTGCTTCTGGTATGTTATTCTTCCATATCATTGCTTAAGTCTTCATTTACAAATTTCATTGGGAGGAGGATAGAAAAAGGAGAAAACCCATTGTTTTGAAGACTGGGTAATAAAAAGGCAGTTCCTTTTCCTAGAATATGTGTCAAGTTGAGATACATGTTCTGAAAGAATGAGAAATAAGTAAATTTTTATTTTTGTGAAGAGCAGTGCATACGTGCAGTGCCACCTGTGGAGAGGAAGGGTTATAATGATCACGTTAAAAGGAATGTCAAATATGGCTTAGAACTCCCCCAACACCACATATGACTGAAATGTTAATGTACCCACAGGAAAGCCCTAGCCTCCCGTCTCTCTGTAAGCTATCTTCCTTGTGTTTTTCCTTGTGTGTGCCTTTAATTGCTGCATCGTGTCACAGCCTCAACATGGCATAGTAGAAGCCCATGTCCAGGAAAGAAGGTGCAGCAAAACTGAGGAGGAATCATACTCCAGTCTGTCACATCATAGATACATGCTCTAACCTTTAACTTTTCAAATTGCAGGTGGGAAACTAGTAAATTAGAGATTACCTAAATGCAGAACTTGGGTTGCCTAGAGAGCTTTGAAGATGAACAAGACGGTGGGTGGCCAACTTCACATGAGCTGAGTAGGAAGTGGACTTAGGACTTGAGTAGTTTGATTAAGAGTATTCAGTTTTGACTCATCCTGCTTATTAGATATACAAATATAATTCCTTAGACATGATCTGGAGGCCTTACAGCATACTTACTGCATATACTATCACCTTAAACTTACTGACCCAAAGGATTTCTCCCAAGACCCTCAGCTGCCCTGACTGCCTTGCTGAGGGAATTGCTTCTGCTTTATTAGTGCCCAGGGCAGAGCTAATGAGCAACGTCTGCCCCACAGTGACAGCAGAGCCTCAGCGGCTTAATGTAGAGTTTCGGTGCTTGCTAATAGGACAGGTCACTGGGCAAGTTGTGTTCCCTTCTTACAGAAGAAAAAGGGATAAAAGGTGTGATTTTGTTGAAGCCTTTCCATTTTAAACAGGAATGGATGTCACTAAAGACCCAAAGATTGTCCTTCTTGACAAATAGGTAATTTGATATGGACTTTATTTCTTCTAGAAGAAGTGGCAACTGCAGGAATCATATGCTTGCTGAGGTCCAGAGCCACCTGCAAGTCCTTCACAGTGCACACACATTTGCGGTGCGTTAAAGAAGTGTCCTTACATTCATCTTTTCTGTGCTCAGGGTATAAATGGTGCCTCTCAAGGCCAATTACTATGTCAATAAAAGTAGGAAATTACAATTTTTAAGTTGGTTGAAGTTGAGATAATGTAACTAATGGAGTGAATCACTTACATGTGAAGCCTGAGAACCTGGCCTACAGCATTATAGTTTATAAATTGGGGGCAGCGGGGGGGAAGAAACCAGCCCTTCACAAGCTATGCTAGCCACCAACATGAGTGCACCCTTGCTGTCCATTGAAATCCATCCTTGAACTGCCCTGAGGGTGCCTTAGAGAAGAGCAACATTTTTTCAATGTGTGAACTACACATAGTGTGTTTTCCCAATCATTTTCTCCAGAGTATGAAATTAATAGCTTTTTTTTTTTTTTTCTAGAAATAATTCTAACTTTTAAAGTTAAATTTTCAAACCATAGTATGGTCTACTGGCATATTTCAGCTAAGAGGGGTTTTTTTTTTGTTTTATGTTTAGTTGTTCTCCTCAAAACGGTGTTCCTGTGCAACACATAG